>NC_053430.1:76789976-77070853 GCF_007990345.1 Gossypium hirsutum | reverse complement strand
GATGTTTATTGTCTAGAATATGTAATCATGAATGTGTAAAAATTTCAAGCTTCGATTTAGTCGATTGCATGTGAATTTAGTCAATAGGACTTATATGAGAAAATTTTAAAATGTGATAGGTCAATGCATGAGGACTATTAGTGCATGTGGAAGAAAAAGGGACTTGCATGTCAAATTCCCCCTCCCTAATATGTAGTGGCCGGCCATGCTATAGGTGGAAACATGTCTCCAACATGTTATGCTAGTGATGCATGTTAAGAATAATAAAATAATAAGCATGGTGATTAAATAATGAAAGAAGGGTGATGGAAAAAAAAAAAAGTACATGGTCTCACCCCCCCTTGTTGCCGTGAATTGAAGAAAGAAAACAAAAAAAAAAGAGTTCATTCTTGAACATCCTTGGCCGAATAGAGGAAAGAAAGGAAGGGGAAAAAGGCTTGAGAAAAATCGGCTATGGTGGTGGTTAGACTAAGGTATGTTTGATGTTGTCTTTGAGATGCATGCATGTTTTAAATAGCCCATGTTTAAACTTTGAATCTTGTTGATAACATGAGCAATCGGTCATGAGAAAGTGTTCAAGGAAAAGGTTGTTGATGAAAGAAATTAATGTGTTAAGGGATTTATGAAACTTATTCATGTTTATATATGTTATATGCAACGAAAATGGTTGATGATTTGGAGGTGATTAGCTTGAATCGGCCACGGTATATCCATAAACACGATCTATGCTTGTTATGTTACTCATGGTTAAAACAATTCGGCTAGGACATTCGCCATGGATGGTTGTATTTCTTTGATGTTGTTTTTGATGCCTTAGGGCATTGAGAGTTGATTATAGATGAGGTGAGCTTCTTGATTTAAAAATTTGATGGATGTTAAGCTAATTGGGCAACCAAAGGTTCAATATTTTTGTTATGAGGTCATATGTGCATTCGGCCATGGTCTTTGCTTGAATATGAGAATTGTAATGTGATTTTCCTAAATTGTCTATGAATTTGGTTGTTGATTTCATGGTAATGGTATATTGAATCCATGAGAAATTAGTAAGGTTGCATTCGGCAACTTACTTGAAATTAAAAATCGATGTCTAAGCTTAGGTGATTTCGATGATGATATATGTGTGTATACATAAGTATATTTAGTTGATTCGGCTTTGGTAGTTGCATGAGATTATTAGCCGAATATACTAACATACATATACATGTGAGATTGGATTGTAAATATTTAGCAAGGTGGTTAAACTAGTTAAATTATTGATATAGCTCAAGGAGCTAAAGGAGGTGAATCGAGCAAAGGCAAAGAAAAGGTTATCGAGTAGCCGAGTTGGAACCGTCTTACCCAACACGAGGTAAGTCATTAAGCATGTAGTTGGTATTATTTCAATGGTCATAGTGTTGTGTATTGATGCTGAATGGAATGAATAAATGTACATATATATATGCATGTACGTATGTGATGATGAAATTGTTGAATGAAATAAATGAGGTGAGATGTAATGAGTTGTTGATCTCGGCACTAAATGTGCGGGATAACCATTTATGACCATGAAATTGGTGCTAAGTGCGCGGGATTAAATTGTACAGCACTAAGTGTGCGATTCTACTTTGTTGCACTAAGTGTGCGAAATGAATATGATGCACTAAGTGTGCGAATTGACCATGCGGCACTAAGTGTGCGGGTTTGACTATGTAGCACTAAGTGTGCGATTTGATTACGTGGCACTAAATGTGCGAGTTGATTATATAGCACTGAGTGTGCGGGCTCAATATACATTCGTGAATCATTATGGACACTATGTGTGCGACACTATTGAGCTGATCGCGGACAGCGGATCGGGTAAGTGTCTTGAGGACATGGCTAATATGTGCTATGCGTATACTTGGTGTTGAGCTCGGTAAGTTGAACCTATGTGACAACTATACTTGAAGTCACGTACATAAAAATTTATCGTAGGATGGGTGAAAGGCCGTTTTGTGGTTTGATTGTAACGAAAATAAATTGATTTATGAAAATGCTTCAATGTCCTATTGATGAGTATATGAATTGTGAAGGCATGAATTGATATGAAATTGAATCGGTAGGTTGGTGGAACTATGGTATGGTTCGGTATGGATGGAGTAAATTGTCTCATTCCATTTTATTCCTCTTGTGATAATGTTATTGATGTATAGTAGAGCATTGCTTATGACTTACTGAGTTATAAACTCACCCGGTGTTTCCTTGTCACCCATTATAGGTTGCTTGGACTCATCAATTTTTGCGGGGTCGGGCCGTCAACGAAGTCATCACACCAGATAGCTAGTTTTGGTACTTTCTTCTTAGTGTGCTTAGAAGATCATTTTGGCATGTATAAGCTAGTATGTTGTGTTTGAATTATGGCATGTAAACTTTAAGCCATGCGAAAATGGCACGAATGTTCGATTGAGTTGGATCGAGGGTAGGCATGAAATGGACCTAGTTACTTTCGTAACAGATGCTGGCAGCAGCAGTGTCATGAGATTGAAAAATCACTAAAAATAGTAGGAGTGGAATTAATTGATGAATAAATTATGTAATCGAAGCTCGATGAGTCTGTTTTCATGAGGAAGTAACGAAAAGATCATATGGGCAGTATATTAAGAGATAATCAGATTTTAGTGGGACAGGGCCAGAACGGTTTCTGGATTCCCTGCTCCAACTTTGGAAATTCATTATAAATTAACCAGAGATAATTAGGGGTCGTACCATATATGTGCAGATTCCTCTCTGAGTCTAGTTTCCATAGAAACAAACGGCAACAGTATTGAAGCCCCGTGCAGGGAGATATCCCAGTCGTAATGGGCAAAGGTCAGTGTAGTCGACCCCTGCAACTTGGGGAACTTTGACTAATAAACTGTACTAATTGGCCCAACCAAAAATTCTAGAAAAAAATACATAGATGGGCACATGAGTCTAGTTTCTGGGAAAAATTACGAAACTGATTTTCGAGTTACGAAACTCAAGATATGAATTTTAAAACGACTAGTACACAGATTGGGCAGTGTCTGGAAAATAAATTTTGTAAGAGGGTAAAGCCAGTCAACACCTCGTGTTCGACCCCGATGACGGTTTCGGGTTCGGGGTGTTACATTTTATTGGTATCAGAGCTATGGTTTAGTCGGTTCTAGGACTTCCATAGCACGTATGAGTCTAGCTATACATGCCATAATGTTAATGTTTAAAAGGGTGATGACTTCTGACGGTTGAAATGTTTTTGTCTTGATTAGTAAATGGATCCCGGTGAAGAAAGAACCCTAGCGGATGACGTTGAGAGCGTAGCGGCTGCTCCTGCACAAGGGACGCCGCCTGTTGAACCCCAGTCATCTGCGAATAATCAAGGTGAGGGGGCTAAACAAGCCTTCTTTACCATGATGAATGAGTGGGTCGCGCAATATGCCCGAGCCAACCCGGCTGTCCAACAATTCCCAAATTTGAATAACCCACCCCAAGAGCCTGTAAGGCCGTCAGTCGCTGATCCTGTGAGGCTGAGTAAGCTACCTGTAGACTTGATTAGGAAGCGTGGGCCGAGGAGTTCAAGGCCATAGTAACTGATGATGCCGAAAGGGCCGAGTTCTGGCTTGATAACACCATTCGGGTGTTCGATGAATTGTCATGCACACCCGATGAATGTCTAAAATGTGCTGTATCTTTGTTGCGAGACTCAGCCTACTATTGGTGGAGGACATTGATTTCCATAGTCCCGAACGAGCGAGTAACTTGGGACTTCTTTCAAACGGAATTTCGGAAGAAATTTATTAGCCAACGGTTCATTGACCAGAAGCGTAAGGAGTTCTTGGAACTCAAGCAAGGCCGTATGACTGTATCTGAATACGAACATGAATTCGTAAGACTTAGTAGGTATGCCCGGGAGTGCGTAGCTGATGAGGTTGCTATGTGCAAAAGATTTGAGGAAGGATTGAACGAAGATTTAAAGCTACTAATGGGTATTCTGGAAATAAAGGAATTCGTAACACTAGTCGAACGAGCCTGCAAGGCGGAGGAACTTGGAAAGGAGAAGAGGAAGGCTGAATTTGAAGCTAGAGATTATCGTAAAAGATCGACGGGTAAAGCTCCGTTCTCAGCTGTGAAGAAGTTCAGGGAGGACATTAGTAAGTCGAGGGCGACTACGGGAATTTCCATCAGGGCAAGACCATCGATGGGCTCCCGAGCTACTTCGGTAGCTAGTGTGGGCAATAATCGGCACGAGAAACCTGAATGTCCCCAATGTGGAAGACGACACCTAGGTGAATGTTGGGGCAAGTCTACTAACAGGGCCTGTTACGGATGCGGTTCGAAGGACCACTTCATTAGAGATTGCACGGAGCTGGATGAGAAGAATAAGATTCAAGGTGCAAGACCTAGTGGAGTGACATCTAGAGGTAGACCACCGAGAATTTTTGGAGGCAGGGGTGGTAGTCAGAGGGGGGCTTCTGATACGGCCGATCGCGCCGAGAACCGTGCTCCTGCTAGAGCATATGCCATTCGCGCACGAGAGGAGGCATCCTCCCCCGACGTCATCACTGGTACCTTCACTCTCTTTGATACTAATGTGATTGCATTGATTGACCCTGGTTCTACTCATTCATATGTATGCGAAACCTTAGCAACCAGTAAGACTCTACCTGTTGAGTCTACTGAGCTCGTAATTCGAGTATCAAACCCTTTGGGTCAATGCGTACTTGTTGATAAAGTGTGTAAGAGATGCCCTCTATTAATCCGAGAATCCTGTTTTCCGGCTGATTTGATGCTTTTGCCGTTCGACGAGTTTGATGTTATTCTTGGTTTGGATTGGTTAACCGCGCATGATGCGGTTGTGAATTGCAAAAGCAAGACTATCGATTTGAGGTGCGCAAATAACGAAATAATCCGAGTTGAGTCTGCGGACTTAAGGGGGTTGCCAGCTGTAATATCAGCAATGTTGGCCCAGAAATATGTAAGGAAAGGGTGCGAAGCATACCTCGCGTATGTACTTGATGACAAGGAGTTAGAAAAGAAACCCGAATCGGTGCCGGTGGTTTGTGAATACCCGGATGTTTTTCCTGAAGAGTTACCGGGTTTGCCACCTGTTCGGGAAGTAGAGTTTGGAATTGAGCTTGTACCTGGAACTACGCCAATTTCGATCGCTCCGTATCGTATGGCACTAACTGAGTTAAAAGAGTTGAAAGCTCAGTTGCAAGAATTGACGGATAGAGGTTTCGCTCGACCGAGTTTCTCGCCTTGGGGTGCACCAGTATTGTTCGTGAAAAAGAAGGACGGAACCATGAGGTTGTGCATTGACTATCGTCAACTGAATAAAGTGACGATAAAGAATAAGTATCCGTTACCGCGTATAGATGATCTGTTCGATCAATTAAAGGGAGCATCGGTGTTTTCAAAGATAGATTTGAGATCGGGTTATTATCAGTTACGGATTCGAGATTCGGACGTACCCAAAACTGCTTTCAGAACGAGGTACGGTCACTATGAGTTCTTAGTGATGCCGTTTGGGCTCACTAATGCCCCTGCGGTGTTTATGGATTTGATGAATCGGATCTTTAGGCCGTACTTGGATCGGTTCGTAGTTGTGTTTATTGATGACATCTTGGTCTATTCAAGAGATGAGGCCGAACATGCTGAGCATCTGAGGCTAGTGATGCAAATTTTGCGGGATAAGCAGTTATATGCTAAGTTCAGTAAGTGTGAGTTCTGGCTAAGAGAGGTTAGCTTCTTGGGTCATGTGGTATCCGCATCGGGTATTCGGGTTGACCCGAGCAAAATTTCAGCCATACTTAACTGGAAGCCTCCGAGAAACGTTACCGAAGTCCGGAGCTTTCTAGGGCTCGCCGGTTATTACCGACGATTTGTCAAAGGTTTCTCGATGATAGCCACACCAATGACGAAGCTACTTCAGAAGGATGTTAAGTTCGAATGGACGGAGAAATGTCAGAAAAGCTTCGATCAACTGAAAACTCATCTGACTAAAGCTCCAATTTTGGTGCAACCCGAATCGGGTAAAGAGTTTGTCGTTTATAGTGACGCATCCCTACTCGGGTTGGGTTGTGTATTGATGCAAGAAGGTCGAGTTGTGGCCTATGCGTCGAGACAATTGAAGCCACACGAGAGAAATTATCCGACCCATGATCTCGAACTAGCCGCCATTGTGTTTGCATTGAAAATATGGCGACATTATTTGTTTGGTGAGAAGTGCCATGTGTTTTCGGATCACAAAAGTCTCAAATATTTGATGACTCAACGGGACTTGAATCTGCGACAAAGACGTTGGCTTGAATTGTTGAAGGATTATGAGCTTGTCATTGATTACCACCCGGGAAAGGCTAATGTGGTTGCGGACGCCTTAAGCCGGAAATCACTGTTTGCTTTGCGAGCGATGAATGTACACTTGTCTGTTCTACCTGACAATGTGTTAGTAGCTGAATTAAAAGCCAAACCATTATTGACTCATCAAATTCATGAAGCTCAGAAAGTCGATGATGAATTAGTTGCAAAACGAGCTGAGTGTGTTCCAAACAAGGAATCGGAGTTTCAGATTGATGATGATGGTTGTTTGAGGTTTAGAAGTCGTTTGTGCGTTCCAAGGAATTCGGAACTCATTCCGATGATCCTGAACGAAGCCCATTGTAGCCGAATGTCAATTCACCCGGGGAGCACGAAAATGTACAACGACTTGAAACGTCGATTTTGGTGGCATAGTATGAAGCGAGACATCTCCGACTTTGTTTCGAGATGTTTAATATGTCAGCAAGTGAAAGCGGAACATCAAGTGCCTTCAGGGTTACTTCAGCCGATCATGATACCCGAGTGGAAATGGGACCGAGTCACAATGGACTTTGTGTCCGGACTGCCATTGTCCGCAAGTAAGAAGGATGCGATTTGGGTTGTTGTTGATAGGCTGACTAAGTCGGCTCACTTTATCCCCGTGCGTACGGATTTCTCATTGGATAAACTAGCCGAGTTGTATGTTTCTCAGATTGTGAGATTACATGGAGTACCTATTTCTATCGTGTCGGATAGAGATCCGAGATTCACCTCGCGATTTTGGAAGAAATTGCAAGAAGCTTTGGGTACCCAGCTGCATTTTAGCACCGCTTTTCATCCCCAAACCGATGGTCAATCCGAGCGGATAATTCAGATACTCGAGGATATGCTGAGATGCTGCATCCTTGAGTTTAGTGGTTCATGGGAACGGTATGTACCTTTGATTGAATTCGCTTACAACAATAGTTTTCAATCAAGTATTAAGATGGCACCTTACGAGGCTTTGTACGGTCGTAAATGCCGTACACCATTGTTTTGGACCGAGCTTGGTGAAAGTAAAATTTTCGGAGTTGATTTGATTAAAGATGCTGAACAGAAAGTAAAAGTAATCCGTGAAAGTTTGAAGGCAGCCACAGATCGTCAGAAATCGTATGCGGATCTGAAACGGAAGGACATTGAATATCAGGTGGGAGATAAAGTGTTCCTTAAAGTTTCGCCTTGGAAAAAGGTACTTAGGTTTGGCCGTAAGGGCAAGTTGAGCCCGAGATTCATTGGGCCGTACGAAATCTCCGAACGAGTGGGGCCAGTTGCGTATAGATTGATTTTGCCCCCTGAGCTTGAAAAGATTCACGATGTCTTTCATGTTTCGATGCTTCGACGCTATCGATCTGATCCGTCGCATATAATTAGCCCATCAGAGGTTGAAATTCAAGCCGATATGAGTTATGAAGAAGAACCGATACGTATCCTAGCTCGTGAGGTGAAAGAGTTGCGAAACAAAAGGGTTCCGTTGGTTAAGGTGTTGTGGCTCAAACACGGGATCGAGGAAGCAACCTGGGAACCCGAGAGCTCGATGAAGGAACGATATCCAAACCTATTTACTGGTAAGATTTTCGAGGACGAAAATTTCTTAAGTGAGGGAGAGTTGTGACAGCCCAAAATTGACCCTAGCCGGGAAGTGGTTTCGGGACCGCTAAACCGAGTCACCGAAAGGTTTGAATGTGATGTTTATTGTCTAGAATATGTAATCATGAATGTGTAAAAATTTCAAGCTTCGATTTAGTCGATTGCATGTGAATTTAGTCAATAGGACTTATATGAGAAAATTTTAAAATGTGATAGGTCAATGCATGAGGACCTATTAGTGCATGTGGAAGAAAAAGGGGACTTGCATGTCAAATTCCCCCTCCCTAATATGTAGTGGCCGGCCATGCTATAGGTGGAAACATGTCTCCAACATGTTATGCTAGTGATGCATGTTAAGAATAATAAAATAATAAGCATGGTGATTAAATAATGAAAGAAGGGTGATGGAAAAAAAAAAAGTACATGGTCTCACCCCCCCTTGTTGCCGTGAATTGAAGAAAGAAAACAAAAAAAAAAAAGAGTTCATTCTTGAACATCCTTGGCCGAATAGAGGAAAGAAAGGAAGGGGAAAAAGGCTTGAGAAAAATCGGCTATGGTGGTGGTTAGACTAAGGTATGTTTGATGTTGTCTTTGAGATGCATGCATGTTTTAAATAGCCCATGTTTAAACTTTGAATCTTGTTGATAACATGAGCAATCGGTCATGAGAAAGTGTTCAAGGAAAAGGTTGTTGATGAAAGAAATTAATGTGTTAAGGGATTTTATGAAACTTATTCATGTTTATATATGTTATATGCAACGAAAATGGTTGATGATTTTGGAGGTGATTAGCTTGAATCGGCCACGGTATATCCATAAACACGATCTATGCTTGTTATGTTACTCATGGTTAAAACAATTCGGCTAGGACATTCGGCCATGGATGGTTGTATTTCTTTGATGTTGTTTTTGATGCCTTAGGGCATTGAGAGTTGATTATAGATGAGGTGAGCTTCTTGATTTAAAAATTTGATGGATGTTAAGCTAATTGGGCAACCAAAGGTTCAATATTTTTGTTATGAGGTCATATGTGCATTCGGCCATGGTCTTTGCTTGAATATGAGAATTGTAATGTGATTTTCCTAAATTGTCTATGAATTTGGTTGTTGATTTCATGGTAATGGTATATTGAATCCATGAGAAATTAGTAAGGTTGCATTCGGCAACTTACTTGAAATTAAAAATCGATGTCTAAGCTTAGGTGATTTCGATGATGATATATGTGTGTATACATAAGTATATTTAGTTGATTCGGCTTTGGTAGTTGCATGAGATTATTAGCCGAATATACTAACATACATATACATGTGAGATTGGATTGTAAATATTTAGCAAGGTGGTTAAACTAGTTAAATTATTGATATAGCTCAAGGAGCTAAAGGAGGTGAATCGAGCAAAGGCAAAGAAAAGGTTATCGAGTAGCCGAGTTGGAACCGTCTTACCCAACACGAGGTAAGTCATTAAGCATGTAGTTGGTATTATTTCAATGGTCATAGTGTTGTGTATTGATGCTGAATGGAATGAATAAATGTACATATATATATGCATGTACGTATGTGATGATGAAATTGTTGAATGAAATAAATGAGGTGAGATGTAATGAGTTGTTGATCTCGGCACTAAATGTGCGGGATAACCATTTATGACCATGAAATTGGTGCTAAGTGCGCGGGATTAAATTGTACAGCACTAAGTGTGCGATTCTACTTTGTTGCACTAAGTGTGCGAAATGAATATGATGCACTAAGTGTGCGAATTGACCATGCGGCACTAAGTGTGCGGGTTTGACTATGTAGCACTAAGTGTGCGATTTGATTACGTGGCACTAAATGTGCGAGTTGATTATATAGCACTGAGTGTGCGGGCTCAATATACATTCGTGAATCATTATGGACACTATGTGTGCGACACTATTGAGCTGATCGCGGACAGCGGATCGGGTAAGTGTCTTGAGGACATGGCTAATATGTGCTATGCGTATACTTGGTGTTGAGCTCGGTAAGTTGAACCTATGTGACAACTATACTTGAAGTCACGTACATAAAAATTTATCGTAGGATGGGTGAAAGGCCGTTTTGTGGTTTGATTGTAACGAAAATAAATTGATTTATGAAAATGCTTCAATGTCCTATTGATGAGTATATGAATTGTGAAGGCATGAATTGATATGAAATTGAATCGGTAGGTTGGTGGAACTATGGTATGGTTCGGTATGGATGGAGTAAATTGTCTCATTCCATTTTATTCCTCTTGTGATAATGTTATTGATGTATAGTAGAGCATTGCTTATGACTTACTGAGTTATAAACTCACCCGGTGTTTCCTTGTCACCCATTATAGGTTGCTTGGACTCATCAATTTTTGCGGGGTCGGGCCGTCAACGAAGTCATCACACCAGATAGCTAGTTTTGGTACTTTCTTCTTAGTGTGCTTAGAAGATCATTTTGGCATGTATAAGCTAGTATGTTGTGTTTGAATTATGGCATGTAAACTTTAAGCCATGCGAAAATGGCACGAATGTTCGATTGAGTTGGATCGAGGGTAGGCATGAAATGGACCTAGTTACTTTCGTAACAGATGCTGGCAGCAGCAGTGTCATGAGATTGAAAAATCACTAAAAATAGTAGGAGTGGAATTAATTGATGAATAAATTATGTAATCGAAGCTCGATGAGTCTGTTTTCATGAGAAAGTAACGAAAAGATCATATGGGCAGTATATTAAGAGATAATCAGATTTTAGTGGGACAGGGCCAGAACGGTTTCTGGATTCCCTGCTCCAACTTTGGAAATTCATTATAAATTAACCAGAGATAATTAGGGGTCGTACCATATATGTGCAGATTCCTCTCTGAGTCTAGTTTCCATAGAAACAAACGGCAACAGTATTGAAGCCCCGTGCAGGGAGATATCCCAGTCGTAATGGGCAAAGGTCAGTGTAGTCGACCCCTGCAACTTGGGGAACTTTGACTAATAAACTGTACTAATTGGCCCAACCAAAAATTCTAGAAAAAAATACATAGATGGGCACATGAGTCTAGTTTCTGGGAAAAATTACGAAACTGATTTTCGAGTTACGAAACTCAAGATATGAATTTTAAAACGACTAGTACACAGATTGGGCAGTGTCTGGAAAATAAATTTTGTAAGAGGGTAAAGCCAGTCAACACCTCGTGTTCGACCCCGATGACGGTTTCGGGTTCGGGGTGTTACAATAAAGATGGCATCGTATGAAGCTTTATATGGTCGTAAATGTCAAACTCCGCTATACTGGGCTAAACTAAATTAGAAAAAGATTTACGGGGTTGAATTGATTAAAGAAATTGATGAAAAGGTGAGAACGATTCACGATAGTTTAAAAACAACTTCAAATTGACAGAAATCTTACGCAGATTTGAAACATAAAGAAATTGAGTTTCAAGTCAGGGACTGAGTGTTTCTAAAGGTGTCACCGTGGAAAAAGGTTCTTCGTTTTGGTTGTAAAGAAAAGCTGAGTCTGCGATTCATCAGGTCATATGATATTATTAAACGAATAGGGCTAGTGGCATATCGACTAGCTTTACCGTCAAAACTTGAAAAGATTCATAATGTCTTTCATGTTTCTATGCTACATCGATACAGATCTGATCTGTCACATGTGATTTCTCCAATAGATGTTGAGGTACATGCTAATTTGAAGTATAGTGAAGAACCGATTAGGATTTTAGCTCGTGAAATCAAAAAATTGAGAAATAAATGCATAGCCCTAGTAAAGGTTCTTTGGCATAAACATGGGATCGAGAAAGCTACGTGGGAACTCGAGGAAGCTATGCGAAAACAGTACCCTAACCTATTTACTGGTAAGATTTTCAGGGATGAAAATCCCTAAGGGGGAGAGTTGTAATAGACCGTTTTTTAGTCAAATCAGAATAGTGATTTTAAAACCATGAATTCGAGGTCGAAATATTTATTTTATTATTTTATTAAAGTTTACAGCACGATAGAATTATTATGTGAAAGTTTCGCAAAGAAATTTTACTGTTTGAATGCTTAATTTGGTAAAAAGGACTAAATTGCGTAGTGTAAAATGCATGTTCTATTAGTTAAAGGTATTAAATAACTATGGATCATTAAAGTAAAAGTCCTTATGTTGTAATTATACCATAATTAAAATGAATGGACATTAATGGGCATAATATCATGAAATTTGGTGGTTTTTATTTAAGGTTAATTTGGTAATTTGTTTAATATGGTTAATTAAATGAAAAAATATGAAATTTAGTCCATCTTTCTTCCAAATAGTCGAATATTGAAGATAGAAAAAGCCATTTTTAGGTTTTAAGAATTTGGCCAATTCCTAGCTTGATTAAGGTACGGTTTTAGCTAAATTTTTTATGATTTTTACATTTTTTGAAATCGTTGCTTCGTATTCTAGCTAGCCCGTACCTTAGATTTTGAAATTGTTGAAGATTTAACATGTTACCAATATTGAATGTTTGAGTAATTTGATGCTTGATAATGGATTTTGAATATTTGTTGATAGTTAAACTAGTTTTGTAAAGTGATTTTTGACAAAAATGTAGAAAAGGGATTAAATTGAGAAATTGTAAAATTATGTGGTTAAAAGTGTGAATAAATTGAAAATATGGACTGCTAGTAATATTTATTAAATTCGGCTAAGCATGGGTTTGTATAAATTGCATGAATTTGCAATTTAAGTAATAAGTACTAAATTGTAAAAATGTGAAAGTTTAGGGGCAAATGTGTAAAATAGCCCTAATGTGTATTTTGGACCAATTTGAATAAATAGTTGATTAAATAATCTGATTTTGATAATATTTAGATCAAGATAATTCGAGATTAGAATTAGATCGGGGAAAAAGAAGAGTGGACAAATAGCTGATAATTGCTATTCGAGCGATACGAGGTAAGTTTGTATAATTAGAATCGAACTTTTAAATACTTGAAATAATTGTAATGAATGTGTATAATTGATTAGTTGATATACTTGGAATGTGAATGCCTTATCGATATTGTTTAATGGTTACTAAAGCCCCATTTAAATAGTAAGAATTCGTAGGATATGAGTGACATGTCACTAGGGTTACTGTTTTGGTTGAGATCCTGCATGTGTTGCAGACTCACCGTAGCTCGTATGAGCTTACCGATATATTAGCTCGTAAGAGCTTACTGTTCTCACCTCTTATGAGATTACTGGTTCATCTCGTCAAAGCTTACTGTTTCAACTCGTCAGAGCTTACTGTGCATCAGCTCAGGAGGAGCTCACTGTTCATAGCTCGAAAGAGAAAAAAATGGTAATGAATTGATGGATTATTGAGTTATATGCACTGTATATCACCCGAGTATCCCTTGAGGTTCTAATAGGTTCAACGGGCATAATTCTGTGATATGGTAAAGTACTGTTTGTACGAACGAATTACTGTTTATACGACTGAAAGTAAAATGTTACAAATGATGTACATGATGTATGTGAATTTGATATGATACAATGTATTGAGTATTTACATTGAGATAATGGATAATTCCATGTATTTAGGTGACTAACTTCTGATGAATGCTTATGTTTAGGTATTTAGTAATTGAATTGAATACAACTTAATTATTGCCTTTATTATGTATAAATGGTAAGTTTAATTCTAAATTGTACGGGCTTACTAAGCTTACAAGTCGGAGTTACACATCACACTAGCCAATTGTCGATTAGTAGTTTTGAACATGTGGATATATGTAAATATGGCATGTATAGGCTAGTTATGTAGAAGATAGTTATGGCTACTTGAGATTGTGATTTTGGTACATTTTGTGTATAAGTTAGGCCATGTGATTTGGCTACACTTGATATTATGTTTTAGTATGTTTTAGCAAGTAGTAGATGAAATGGAAATATGCATTGTTATGTGGTAAGCTTATGAATTGAAAATGTATGGTATTAGTTTATTATTTGAATACTATGATGTATTGGTATAATTTGTGTATGGAATGCTATGGAATTGTTGCCTTTTGGGTTATAAAATGATGTCATTCATACTAGTGCATGTATGCGAAGATATGGTGGCAAAATGGCTTTGCAAATAGCCAATTTTTGTCCACACAGGCAAAGACACGGGCGTGTGTCTTGGTCGTGTGTGGCACACGGTCATGTTACACGGCCATGTGTCCCATGGTGTTGATATTAAAATGAAGTTAGTATATTCCACACGGTCTCACACACGGGTGTGTTACCGGCCGTGTGGTACAAGTCAGTATACCCCTTAATTGGCACATGGCCTAGCACACGGGCATGTGACTTGGCCGTGTTGCATAAGTCAGTGTACTCTCCCTATTTCCACATAGCCTAAGACACGGGAGTGGCTATTAGCCGTGTATGCCAAATGGCCTGTTCACACGGGCATGTAATCCATGAAACGTTGAAATTTTTTAGGTTTCTAAAATTTTCATATGTTATCGGTTTAGTCCCAAACCACTTCTAAAGCATGTTTAAGGCCTCGTAAGCCTTTATAAGGGACAATATGATTGTGTTTAATGATATTTGAATATGAATGCATAAATGTACGAATTGTAGGTTAAATGATGTGTATATGAATGCATAAATGTATGAATTGTAGGTTAAATGATGTGTATTGATCGATAATACCTCGTAACCCTACTCCGGGGACAGATACGGATTAGGGGTGTTACACATGGTCTTCAATTTGGATGGTTTTTGAAACCCAACAAAGCTATCAGACCTGTCAAAAATAAATCAATAAGTTAAAGGACCAAAGAATAAAATTTATCCAATTTAAATAATTAATTACTACCTAAATTATTAATGAAATATTTAAAATGATTTATTAAATATAATTTTATATTTTATTATTTAATTAAATCATGTATGACCCATTTTATGTCTTAAAAATATAATTTGTTCAAATAAGTATAAAATAAGTCATTTTATGCATGAAAACTATATAATAAAGCATAAAAATCACATTTTAATAATTTCTATGTCCTAATTTCATATTTTTACATATTTCGTTAATTTATTAAACAATTACTTAGTTTTAACAATGAATTTAAGTAAAAAGGTGACAAATTATATAGGAAAAATCTTATATATTTTTCATTTTACAATTTTAGAGTTGAAAGAATTTGTGGTACTAGTAGATAGAGCTTGTAAAACTGAAGAACTTGGCAAAGAGAAGAGAAAAGTTGAGTTCGAAGCTAGAGATTCGAGAAAGAGATCGATGAATAAACCTTATTAATCATTGATAAACCGTAATACATATTTTTACCCCATGTTTAATGCATTTTATGGATGATTTCCCATTAGAATTGGTGAATTCGATGCTCCTAATGCTTTAATTTCATGTTTTATACTTAGGAGAGCATAGAAGAGCGAAAGGAACGAGAAACGGGCCAAAAACAGGGAAAATAGGCCAAAGTATGAAATCAACACGGCCTGGACCTCCTCACAAGGGGAGACCACACGGCCGTGTCAATTTGGCAGGCTCGAACACGGCCTGAAGTAATCGAACACGGGCGTGTGCCACGGGCGTGTCCCTACCGAGCTCAAGCTGAGTCCAATTCGGAAAAGGCTAATTTTGAGGGCTTTTAGGCATTCCAAAGCCTATAAATACACCTTAGAGGAGGAAGAAAAAGGACACGGAGAATAGGGAGTAAGGAATTACTCCAAGGAAGCCGATTGATCCATCTTAGAAGCCGGATTCATCATCAGGACTGAAGATCTCTCCTCAATTTCCCTTCAGGAGTTTTGGGTTTTCTTTATGTTTTGTATTCTTTATTCTTCTAAGATGTTTTCTTATTTAGTTATGAACTAAAACCCCTATATACCTAAGGGGAATGAAACCTAAGACGAATCTTGTTATTATTTTCTAAGTCGTATGATAAATATTTAACTTGTTCTTAATTATGTGTTCTTAATTCTTGTTTTGACATCCCAGGATACTAATTCAAGATAAGCTCTTATTTAGAGGAGGAATAGACCCTGCCTAAGAGTACATTTGTCAGAATTAAGCGGAGTTGACTGCGCACCTAGACATAGGGTGACAAGATTTTTTCGGATTAGAGTGAAACCTAATTAGGGGATCCATAGATCGAGTTAATGCAACCTTAAGGTGTTAATTAGAGAAAAGTCTCAATTATTCAAACTAGGGATTAGATGTTGTTAATCTTGAATAGGGATAATAACATAACTTAGGGATCTCTACGGAACAAGTTGAATGAATCAATCGTCTGATTCGGAACCAGAATAACAAGTAAAGTCTAGGTGGATTTTTCCTTAGGTATTGTCTTAAGTCAATCGATTTTCCCCAAAAGCAATTCCCCAATTCTTCTCTTTGTGAGTTCTTAGTTTAGATAATTAGTTAATTAAAACAAAACCCCTTTATTCTTAGGCTAGATAATAAAAAAACAGTCATTACTAGTACTTTTAGTTCCTTTGGGTTCGACAATCTGGTCTTGCTAAAACTATACTACTGTTCGATAGGTACACTTGTCTACATCACGATAATAGTTAGTTTAAGAACGAGTAATTATAAATATATAAAACCTATCACGAAATCTCGCGATCAATCCTCGTCAAAGAAATCACGGGATTCACATAGTCTTTCCAATGCTTCAGTGGAATATTCTAATAGAGATCGTAGGAAGCAATACTTGAGTCCTAAAGCTCAACTACTTTAGTGTTGAGTGTGAGTAGTGTGAGAAATAATAAACCTGAATGTTAATAGTGTGGATGACGAAATTTTCGAGACTGCTGAATGAATAATAATGTAACACCCCTAACCCGAATCCGTCGTCAGACTAGGGTTAAGAGGTATTACCAGACATATCGGAACATTTAGCATTCAATTCATAATCATAAAAGCATCTTAGTCGCAAATCATTAGAAAGTCCCTTACATAGGTCATCGACACCTTAAACATGCATTAAAAAAAGGTTGGGACTAAACTGAGCTCATATAAAAATTCCAAAACTTAAACAGTTTTCAAAGTTATAGAGGTCACACGCCCGTGTGAACAGGTCGTGTGCTTCACACGGCATTAGACACGCCCGTGTGTCTAGGCCATGGCAAAACAGGCATACATACTTACTTATTCACACGGCCACAAGACATGCCATGTGCCTTGGTCGTGGTTGAAACTAACTTGGTACACATGATCGTGTGTCTAGCCCATGCTTGAAACTGACATGGCTACATGACTTAGCACACGCCCATGTGTGCGACCGTGTGGTCTGTCCAGGCTCATTTCGAAATGGCCATTAAGCAACACGGCTAAAATACATGCCTGTGCCCCTGCCTGTGTGGGCAAAAATAGACCATTTACAAGGCCAAATTGCCACCCCTAAAGGGTCCTCCCTACAATCAACAAATAGGCACCAATTTACACATCAAATTTCAACCATTTCACCATCAAAACATTCAACATTCATGTTATATCATTGTCAAATAATCTCATGTACACATCACATACCAATTCATGTCATTCCATAATTCAAAAAAAAAACACCAAAACATATGGTTTATAACCTTAATACATTCCATTCATTTTCATGTCAAATTCTTAACCAATTCTAAAATATGCACATACCAAAACTTACCAAATTGACCATTTTTTTGGCCAACCATAAGCACATCATAAAGGCACATTTGCATCACATAACATATATCAAAATCAAACCATAAGTTCAAACACAAACTAGCCATATCACATGGCATGATATATACATAACAAAACATATCCAAATTCTTTTAGCCTATACATGTCATACTTGTATATTCACAATGTCAAAAGGTACCAAAATAAGATTCGATAGTATGGTGACAATCCTTGACGATCCCCGAGCTTTCGATAGCTATGATATTTATAAAAACAATTTACAACACACAAAAAGTAAGCTTTCAAAAGCTTAGTAAGCCATATATAAATAAATTTGACAAATAACATCAATCTAGATCAATTCATCCAAATATTTTAAGGCAAGATACATTCACATAATTAGATCTCTCTTATTGTTCATTTGAACATGATTCACATATACATATCATATCTCATTCCCATAGCAACTCATACTTAAATCACATGTTCACCAAGGTGCACAAACTAACCTTTCATTCTCAAAGATAATATACAATTCAAATGTACCTAGATCAAATACAAATTCATATAGTCATCTATTTTCTCAAAATGCCAGTTCAACCGTTCGGAATCAGTAAGGATACGCGGATAGCTTAGAAAGCTTGTACAATGCCAACGTCCTGGACATGGTCTTACATGTAATCAAATATCGATGCCACTGTCCCAGACAGGGTCTTACACGAAATCAAATATGATGTCGATGTCCCAAACATGGTATTACACGTAAATCATAAATCGATGCCAATGTCCTCGATGTGGTCTTACATGAAAACACATATCAGATCCTATGTCATGGCATATGTATCCTAACTATTCCTAGGGTTCGCACGGGGCTTTTTGGATGTTGAAACATTGCTGATGCTTTCACAATTTCAAATATTCATCTTCGAACGCAATTCAATTCATTTCAATAGCATATAAGCATAAATAAATTGATGCAAACACATTTATTTGTATATCGACTTACCTCGTACGGAAATGAACGGAAACGAGGACTATTCAATGACTTTCGTTTTCCCCCAATTTAATTCCATTTTCTTTGGTTCTTGATCAATATAAATTCAAATTAAACTCATTCATTTTCATATTCAATCAAATTAATCCATAAACACATATTTAGGGCATTTTACAAATTAGCCTTCACATTTTCACATTTTGACACTTTAGTTTTTAATTCACAAAATCAAAAAATACACAAAATCTCTTTGCACACGTGGCTAGCCAAATATTCATAGTGCTCATATAAGCCCCCATGTTTCATGTATTTCTCATTTTAGTCCCTCAAAATCTTCTTTATACAATTTAGTCCAAATTACTCAAATTTATCAAAAATTCAAATACAAAACTTAGTAATCTAACACATATATTTCATTTACTACTATCAAACTTCATAATGCTCACATTATCAACAATGGCATAACTCGAAATCATCAACAAAATCAGAAATTAGGGCATGGGCTTGATAGATTACTAAGCAACGATTACAAAAACGAAAAAATTATCAAAAATCGAACAAAATACATACCTTAATCCTAGAATTATTTAGCCAAACCCTAAAATCTTTTTCTTCTTCTTTTTCTTTGCTAATTTCAGCTGTGGATGAACATAAATGACTTAATTTCATGTTTTGTTTTATTATAATTCATTTAATAATCAAACACCAATTTTAACCTTAATAATATCATTAGAACTCCACTAACTCATAACCAAATATGTTCATGCATTAATTCAATGGTATAATTGCATCATAAGGAACCCGCATATATAAAGACATAGCAATTTGACACTTTAGCAAATAGAACACATCTTTTGCGTTTTACGCAATTAGGTCCTTTTATCAAATTAAGCACACAATTGATAAAATTTTCATACGAAACTTTCACACATGTCGATTCACATATAATACGCACAAAAAATAATATTAAAATAGTTTTTTTGCCTTGGATTTGTGGTGCGAAACCACTATTCTGACTAGGGTCTAAACCGGACTGTTACAACTCTCCCCTTTACGGATTTTTGTCCTCGAAAATCTTATCGTTGAACAGATTCGGATATTGCCGTCTCATAACATCTTTAGGCTCCCACATAGCTTCTTCTATACCGTGTCGACGCCACATTAGTTTTACTAATGAAATTTTCTTATTTCTCAATTTTTTAATCTCACGAGCTAAGATACGGATCAGTTCTTCTTCGTAGGTCATATCAGACTGAATTTCAATATTAGACAGAGAAATCACATGTGATGGATCAGATCTATATTGTTGAAGCATCGATACATGAAATATGTTGTGGATCTTTTCTAACTCAGATGGCAATAGCAATCTATAAGCAACCGGCCTGATTCGCTCGATAATCTTATACGGCCTGATGAACCTTGGACTTAGCTTGCCTTTTCTGCCAAATCGAAGTACTTTCTTCCACGGAGACACTTTCAGAAAGACTTTGTCGCCAATATCAAATTCAATGACTTTTCGTTTCAAATTTACGTAAGATTTCTGACGATTAGAAGCTGTTTTCAAACTATCCCGAATCATTTTTACTTTCTGTTTAGTTTCTTTTATCAATTCAACCCCATGAATCTTATTCACATTGAGCTCAATCCAATACAAAGGTGTACAACATTTTCTACCATATAAGGCTTCATACAGTGCTATTTTGATGCTCGTTTGAAAACTATTATTATAGGCGAATTCAATCAATGGAAAATATTGTTCCCACGTGCCTTCAACCTCAAGAATGCAACATCTTAAATTATCATCGAGTATCTGAATAATCCGCTCGGATTGACCATCTATTTGTGGGTGAAAAGCAGTACTGACATGCAATTTAGTACCTAAAGCCTCTTGCAGTTTCTTCCAAAATTGCAAAGTGAATCTCAGATCTCTATCTGAAACAATAGATAATGGCACACCGTGCAATCTCACAATTTCAAAAATGTATAACTCAGCTAACTTATCAAGCGAGTAATTGGATCGTATTGGAATAAAATGAGCTGATTTCGTCAATCGGTCAACTACAACCCAGATTGCATCTTTCTTTCTCGGAGATACCGGCAAACCTGAAACAAATTCCATCATTACTTTATCCCATTTCCTTTTCGGAATCATAATCGACTGTAACAAACCTGATGGTACCTGATGTTCAGCTTTGACTTGCTGACAAATCAAACATTTCGAAACAAAGTCAGAGATATCTCTTTTCATTCCAAACCACCAGCAAAGCTGTTTCAAATCATTATACATTTTCGTACTACCCAGATATATAGATAAACGACTACTGTGAGCTTCGTTCAAAATCATTTGAATCAACTCTGGATTTCTTAGAACACAAATCCAATCTTGAAATCTCAAACAATTATCATTATCAACTCAAAATTCAGAATCTAAATCTAGATCACACAAGGCTCATTTTGCTAAAATCTCATTTTCAACTTTCTGAGCATCAATAATCTGCTGTAAGAACAAAGGTCTCACTTTCAATTCAGCTAAAACTAAACCATCATCAGACATAGCTAAATGAGCATTCATGCATGCAAAGGAAACAATGACTTTCGACTCAAAGCATCAGCAACAACATTTGCTTTTCCCATATTATAATCAATAACAAGTTTTAGTCTTTTAACAATTCAAGCCATCTTCTTTGTTGCAAATTCAAATCTTTCTGAGTCATCAGATATTTCAAACTCTTATGATCAAAATAAACATGACATTTCTCACCAAATAGATAGTGACACCAAATCTTCAAAGCAAATACAATAGCCGCCAATTCCAGATCATGAGTTGGATAGTTCTTTTTGTGCGACTTTAACTGTCTCAAGGCATAAGCTATAATTTTGCCTTCTTGCATCAAAACACAACCCAGACCATTCAGCGAAACATCATTGTAGATCACAAATTCTTTGCATGATTCTGGTTGTACTAACACTGAAGCTTTAGTCTATAGGGCTTTCAACTGATCAAAGCTTTTCTAACACTTTTCAGACCAATTGAATTTCATTTCTTTCTAAAGTAGTTTTGTTAACGGAGTTGCAATCATCGAAAAGCCTTTTACAAACCGTCGATAATAACCTGCAACTCCCAGAAAACTATGGACTTCAGAAACATTTCTCGAAGGCTTCCAATCTAAAATAGCTGAAATTTTGCTCAGATCAACTCGGATAAGTAATGCTGACACTATATGTCCCAGAAAACCAACTTCGCACAACCAACATTCACATTTGCTAAACTTCGCATACAGCTACTTATCTCTCAAAGTCTGAAGCACTATTCTCAAATGTTCTGCATGCTTATTTTCATCTCGCGAATAAATCAAAATGTCATCAATGAATACGACAACAAATCGATCTAAATACGGTCTAAAAATTTTGTTCATCAAATCCATAAAGATAGCAGGTGCATTCGTTAATCTGAAAGGCATAACTAAGAACTCATAGTGGTCGTACCTTGTTCTGACTGCAGTTTTCAAAATATCTGCTTTTTTTACTCGCAACTAATAATAACCTGATCTGAGGTCTATCTTCGAAAACATAGTAGCTCCTTTCAACTGATCAAAAAAATTTTCAGTTTGGGGTAAAAGATATTTGTTCTTTATAGTCACTTTGTTCAACTGATGATAATCAATACAGATTCTCATCGTACCATCTTTCTTTTTCACAAACAGAACAGGAGCACCCCAAGGTGAAAAACTCAATCTTGCAAATCCTCTATCGGTTGACTCTTGCAACTGATACTTTAATTCTTTTAACTTAGTTGGATTCATTCTATACGGAGTATCAAAATCGGAGTAGTTCCTGGTACTAACTCAATACCAAATTCAACTTCTCGAATTGGAGGTAATCCCAGAAGTTCTTCAGGAAACACATCAAAGAATTCATAGACAACAGGCACTTATTCCACTTTATTTTTTGTTACTTTCGAATCAATTACATTAGCAAAGTAAGCTTCACAAGCCCTTTCTCACGATACTTAGAGCTTTCATAGACAAAATCACAGTTTCACCCATTCAAATCACTAGATTCAATTCTGACTATTTCATCATTCTTGCATCTCAAATCAATAGTTTTCCATTTGCAGTTCACAACAACATCATGCAATGTTAGCCAATCCATACCCAGAATTATATCAAACTCATTAAAAGGTAATAACATCATATCAACTGGAAAACAAATATTTCTAAACATTAACGGACAATTCTTGTAGACTTTATCAACCAAAACACATCTGTCTAGTTGGTTCGATGTTCTAATCACAAATTCAGTAGACTCTACTGGAAAAGTCTTACTGGATACTAAATTTATGCATACATATGAATGTGTTGATCCAAGATCTATCAAAGTAATCACAGAAGTATCATAATGTGTAAAAGTACCAGTAATCACATCTGGAGACGAAGCTTCCTCACGAACTCGGATGGCATAGGCTCTGGTAGATGCACGAGCCTCGGATCGAACAACGGTGTCTTTAGTCCCTCTTTGACTACCACTCACATTTCCCGTATTTCTGGGAGGTCTACCTCAAGCTGAAGTGTTACTCGGTCTTGCATTTTGCATAATTTCTTGCTTAACAAACTTGGGACAATCATGGATAAAATGATCTAAAGATCCACATTTGAAACAATCCCGTTCATACAATCTACAATTATTGGGATGTCTTTTACCACAGTCCTTACACTCGGGTTGATCTGATTGAACATTTCCAACACTTGCAACAAAAGTAGTTGGAACTCTGAAACTCGAATATGATCTCGTACGATCTTTACTCACATGTGCCACATTAGCCTTTGAACGACTATAATCATCTCGAAACTTCTTTAATGTAGATTGAAATGGCTTGCTCGATGATCTCTTTCGCAGTTCTCTAGCTTTTGAATCGGCTTTTCTTTTTTCTTTCCCGAGCTCTTCAGCTTTGCACACTCGTTCAATAAGTACTACAAATTGTTTAATCTCAAGAATCCCAACTAAAAATTTGAAGTCTTCATTCAAACCATCCTCGAATCTCTTGCACATAATTTCTTTAGTCGAAACAAATCCTCGTCATACTGGCTCAATCTCACAAATTCTCGCTCGTATTCTGTAACAGATATACAGCCTTGCTCTAGTTCAAAAAACTCTTTGCATTTCTGATCGATAAATCTCTAACTGATGTATTTCTTTCAGAACTCAACTTAAAAGAAATCTCAGGTGACTCGCTCTCTCAGTACCACCAATATCAATGTCTTCTACCAATGATAAGCAGTATCTCTCAGAAGTGAAACTGTACATTTTAAGCATTTATTGGGAGTCAACGACAATTCATCAAATACTCTTATCGTATTCTCTATCCATAATTCAACCCTCTCAACATCATCATTAGTAGTAGCATGGAACTCTTCGGCTCTATATTTTCTAATTTTGTCAATCGGAGGCTTATTTAACTGATTCGGATTAGTTTATGGTACAGTAGAAACTTGTGGAGGATTAACCGGGGTTGAGGGTTTTTGAACAGGCAGATTAGTTAAAATATATTAGGTAAACCAATCATTCATAATCTAATAGAAGGCTTGTCTAGCCTATCCATCATGGCTACTCATAGCTGATCTAGAATCAGAAGGCGCTATCCTTGGAGCGGGAGTAGGTGCATTGATCTCGACATCGTCAGCTACGGCTCGTTCAGGATCCAATTACTATTTAAAAGCACATTTTCATTATTAGGATTCATCACACTATCGCAGTTCATAAATATGGCATGTATAGCTAGACTCAAATATGCTACGTTAATCTTAGAATCGACTAAACTGTAGCTCTGATACCAACCAAATGTAACACCCCTAACTCGTATCCATCGCCGGACTAGGGTTAAGAAGTATTATTGGACATATCGAAACATTTTCATCAAAGCATCATAGTCACAAATCATTACAAAGTCCTTTACATAGGTCATTGAGACCTTAAACATGCATTAGAAAGGGGTCGAGACTAAACCGAGCTCATATAAAAACTTTCAAAACTTAAACATTTTTCAAAGTTATAGAGGTTACACGCTTGTGTGAACAAGCCGTGTGCCTCACAAGGTATTAGAGAGGCCCGTGTGTCTAGGTCATGGCAAAACAGGGCATACATACTGACTTATTCACACGGCCACAAGACATGCATATATGCCTTGGCCATGGTCAAAACTGACTTGGTACACACTGCCAATCACATGCTCGAGTGCCTAGCCCGTGCTCAAAACTGACTTGGTCATAGGGCTTAGCACACGCCCATGTGTGTGACTGTGTGGTCTGCCCAGGCTCATTTTGAAATGGCCATTGAGCAACACAGCTGAGACACACGCCCGTGTCCCTGCCTGTGTAGGCAAAAATAGACCATTCATAAGGACAAATTGCCACCCCTAAAGGGTCCTCCCTACAATCAACAAATAGGCACCAATTTGCGCAACAAATTTCAACCATTTCACCATCAAAACATTCAACATTCATGTTATATCATCATCAAATAACCTCATGTACACATCACATACCAATTAATGTCATTCCATAATCCAAAAAGAACATACCAAAACATATAGTTTATAATATTAATACATTCCATTCATTTTCATGCCAAATTCTTAACGAATTCTAGAATATGCACATACCAAAACTTACCAAATTGACCATTTCTTTTGGCCAACCATAAACACATCATAAAGACACATTTGCATTACATATCATATATCAAAATCAAACCATAAGTTCAAACACAAACTAGCCATATCACATGGCATGATATATACATAACACAACATATCCAAATTTTTTTAGCCTATACATGCCATACTTGTATATTCAAAATGTCAAAAGGTACCAAAATAAGATTCGATAGTGTGATGACAATCTTCGACGATCCCTGAGCTCCCAATAGCTACGATATCTATAAAACAATTGAAAACACACACAAAGTAAGCTTTCAAAAGCTTAGTAAGCCATATACAAATAAACTTGACAAATAACATTAATCTAGATCAATTCATGCATATATTTCAAGGTAAAATACATTCACATATTTAGATCTCTCTTATAGTTCATTTGAACATGATTCACATATACATATCATATCTCATTCCCATTGTAACACCTCAAACCCGTCCTGGACGTTATGGCCGAATCTGCGATGTCACATTGAAGTGTGTTTTGAAAAGCATCGTTCTGTTTGAAAAGTCTATACTATATCGAAACCCTTGTACTGATCTTTTACAAACTTTTAGGTATCTTGATCGTTGTTAAAAACTCAAGTAGGTTTAACAAATGTTAATCATTTCAGGTAGTTATTACACTTTAAAAATAATGTTTGTTGCGAAAGCTTTTTGAAATATGTTGTAATAGCGTGGTGTTTTGAAAATATTTATCTTTTTGAAAACTCGCGTCCCACTACTAGCAGATATAAATCAAAATAAGTAAATCCCAAATTAAAGTAAAATTTTAAGAGGCCTTATTACATAGTAAATACCCAAATTAAATAGCTTAAAGAATAAAATTTTAAAAAAGTAGCAAAAGCAGTTGTGTGGCCTCCATCGAGTTCCTCGCAGCACCGACCCGCCTAAGGATTACCTGCATAGGAAAGCGAACGGGTGAGTTTATGAAAAACTCAATGTGTAATCCCTTTACATTAATCAGCCAGACCGTAGGCAAAAATAGTTTGGGCCTAAGCCGTTTCTTGACAATCTAGTATCAGTTAGGGCCATAGCCTATTACAGTATCAGTATCAGTATGAGCCTTAGCCGAATACAGTAACAGTAATAGTAACGCAATTAGAAATCCTACCTATCCATCCTCTAAGCTCTACTCCGTCTAACCCTACACTTTATGTGGGGATAAAATCGACCCTTCCATCCCTACACTCCAAAATATAGCACCAATTGCGGCACTAAATAGTGATTACAGCAGAGCTGCCAGTACAGTACACCTCCTCCAAATATATCAAATCCACCCCCATGCAGCATGTCATGTCATAATATTATACGTGTATAAAAGAATGTCATGCTCGAATACATTCATACATATCATAGAGGTATATCAGTCATTTTACCTCATAGGGGTATAACAGTCATTTCATTAGTATGGGGTCTAAGTGTACTTACCGACTCAATAGTAGGTCTACAATCGTCCCGGGTGACCCGTGCAACCTTAACAGTCAAATAGTGATAATGGGCCCAATGCCAATAATGCGGCCCATGTGGGCCATGTGGGCCTACACACACCGTAAGGCCCATCAAGCCCGAAAATGGCCTTGGCCGTATGGACTACATAGCTTGGCCCAATAATCTCCACACGTCTATGTGGTTTACCCATGTAGAGCCCATGAGCCCATGAGGCCTACACGGCCGATTTCGGCCCTACGTGGCCCAAAATGACCTAAGCCCATTAAATCACTCATGGTGCCCTCTACGATCAAACGCTCACGTTTTATGCGTTCAGTTTAGCACACGAGCGAGCACACACTCGTTTAGCATCTATAGACATATTTTTTAGCTTTTGTCGATTAATAATTATTGCATTGTGATGACACACCTGATGCGATTTGGAGTTAGTCTGCGCTCCGAACACTCTTATACCTGAAGAACAATTAATATCAACTAATCAGTTATTTAACCCATGTTCCAAATTGGAAACTAACGGAGTTCCAAAACAATTACCATCTACTTACCCAAAAGCCTCCAATAATCGCACCTTTGATTCCTAGGGGATGTGTCAATCAACCTCGACCACTGCCTACACAAAAGACACCACCTTTCTATGTTAGACACGCACTTCAAGTAAAATACCATCACAACCGCACCACACTTACCAAAAACAACTGTGCAAATTATAGACCAAAGATGTAACGTACACAGAACCATGAATAAGAATTGATCTGAAAGATAAATAGAGGGGTAATCAACAAGAGACAAAGTAAAAAGATGGTTCAACAAGGTGAAAAATCGAAAGGGGAAGAAGTGAAGCTGAGACTTACTTATCACTATTCAGCCAACACAAAAGCGCTAGAGTAAGAGAATAGAACCCTACGCCCAACCCAACTGATCACAACACACCTGCTAACTGAAAGCAAAATAATAAGGTGAGATGGGGTATTCAGCCAAGGTACCAAAATGAAAGGGAAAGACATAAGGAGAAAGAAAAGAGGGAAGGCAAAGAAAAGAAGGTGTACTCAGCCAAGAGGGAAACGTTGGAGTAAGGGAGAGGAATAATGGAGTCAACTCACCACCAAGGGAGAAAAGAGTCAAAACCAAAGAGGCTTGATTACGAGAGAGAAAAGGAGCAGAGGCAATCGGTGGACAAGGATGTTAGAGGAGAACAATCTGAAAACAAAACCAAAATGAGTAAAGCCCTGAATGATTTCTACTACCAAACCATCCTATAAATGACAAATACGGAACAACCAAAACAAATAGGTAGGAATTCGACACCAAGGAGAAAAGAGTCAAAAAAGGAATGACCAAACCCAAAGTTATTGCTCAAAAGTCAAAAATTACAAAGAGTGAGAGTCGCAATTCGGCACACCCTTTAGTACTCCCTTCAGAACTCCTAATTTCTCTCCTCATATCGTTCCTAAGATCACTCAACCCTATCCCACACATCCAAATCCCTACCAGCTAAAATTCCTTCCAACTGATCTCTAGAATTCAACCACAACTCCTCACACTCCTCCAACACCCCAATTTCAGTCCAACTATAACACTTCCCAAATGTCAGTAGCAAAGAAAAACAAAATATTCTTTTTCGTTGCTAGGCCTCGAACCTCATATCCCCTAGAACACTCCACACGCCTTCATCCCCTAGACCGGTAGGCTTTTTATGACAAAAAAACACCCACAATTATTTAAGAAGCCTACTAACTAGAGACAAGGTTAATTCAAGAAAACAAAATTCTATACAAGACAAGCCTTAAACCCAAGACTTCTCAGACACTTCTCAAAACACTTA
The DNA here is from genome assembly GCF_007990345.1 of Gossypium hirsutum. NCBI lineage: Eukaryota > Viridiplantae > Streptophyta > Magnoliopsida > Malvales > Malvaceae > Gossypium > Gossypium hirsutum. The sequence goes on along the minus strand of NC_053430.1, from coordinate 77,042,378 downwards.
ACCATTAAAGTAGACAGATATTTTGTGTAACACAACATCCAAAAATAATTGCTTTGATTTTTGGGGCGTTACACGCATAGCAACTCATACTTTATCATATGTTCACCAAGGTGCATAAACTTACCTTTCATTCTCAAACATAATATACAATTCAAATGTACCAGGATCAGATACAAATTCATATAGTCATCCATTTTCTCAGAATGCCCACTGAACCATTTGGAATTAATAAGGATACGTGGATAACTCAGAAAGCCCGTACAATGCCAACGTCCCAGACGTGGTCTTACATGCAATCAAATATTGATGCCACTGTCCCAGATAGGGTCTTACACGAAATCAAATATGATGTCGATGTCCCAGACATGGTCTTACACATAAATCATAAATCGATGCTAACGTCCTAGATGTGGTCTTACACGAAAACACATGTCGGATCTTATGTCATGACCTATGTATCATAACTATCCCTAGGGTTCATACGGGGCTTTTCGGACGTCGAAACATTGTCGATGCTTTTACAATTTTAGTTCAATAGCATATAAGCTTAAATAAATTGATACAAACACATTTATTTTTATATCGACTTACCTCGCACGGAAATGAATAGAAACAAGCGACTATTCAACGACTTTCGTTTTCCCCCGATCTAATTCCATTTTCTTTGGTTCTTGATCAATATAAATTCAAATTAAATAAATTAAAATTAAAATCATTCATTTTCATATTCATTCAAATTAATCTATAAACACATATTTAGGGAATTTTAAAAATTAGCCCTCACATTTTCACATTTTGACACTTTAGTCTTTAATTCACAAAATCACAAAATACACAAAATCTCTTTGCACATGTGCCTAGCCAAATATTCATAGTGTTCATATAAGCCCCCATGTTTCATGTATTTCTCATTTTAGTCCCTCAAAATTTCCTTTTTACAATTTAGTCCAAATTACTGAAATTCATCAAAAATTCCAATACAAAACTTGTAACGCCCCAAATTTTGGGCCTAGAAGTATTAGATCATGAGCATGGGAACAGTTAGGAGGCTGCACATAAATGTTTAGTTGTGCAGGAAAGTGACACAACTATGTATATGTTTTAGTGGCTAAGTGTTCTGGGAAGTGTCTGAGAAGTCTTGGGTTCGAGCCTGGGTAGGTGCAAAAAGTTTTGCTTTAAAAGGAATAAGCACTGTCTCTAGGAAATAGGTTTTTAAATAAAGATGGGTAAAACATGACAGAAAAGGCCTGCTGGTCTAGGGGGCAAGTGGCGAGTTATCTATGCCAAAAGATTGAGGTTTGAATCCTGGTGAGCACAATTGAGTGTTGTATTTTACTGTTGTGCCATGGGAGTGTTGTGGTTTGACCAAAATACTAAAGTGGTTGAGGGGAATTTGAATTACGTTGTTGAGGGATCAGTTTGAGTGATTTGAGAAGAGATTTTACGAGGAAAATAAGGGATGTTGATGGAGTGGGAGTGTTGTGCCGAATTGGGACTTTAGGTACTCAAATAATTCAGCTTCGGGGGGGAAGAATTGAGCTGTGCAAACCACTATCATTTTCTGTCACTCTTTTGGTTCATTTTCCTTTGGAGGCTGACTATTGCATTTGGGACCGATTGTTGTTTACAGACTATTTGGTTTTTCTTATTTTGGTCTATTCTGAATTTGCTTTTCCCTAAGTTCTTTGGGTGGTCGATTACTCCCTATTCCATTTTCACTCTCAATTCTTCTTGTTTCTTTCACCTTGCTGATTGACCAATGGCTTCTTGTGCTCTTTCCCCTTCTTTATCTTAGTTTATTGTAACAGCCCGATAGAATGGTGGTTTCGAGACCATGAACCTGAGTTAGAAAAACATTTAAAAAATTATTTTTGTGTTTAATTTGTGTGAATTTATATTTGTAAAATTTTCATAATTTAATTTTGTCCTTTAGGTATCCGATTAAAAAAATGACTTAAATGCGTAAATTGAAAACTTGATAGTTTAAAGTATAAGTGCCAAATTGTTAGTGGCTTTCTAAGTTGGCGCACTTATGTTTGTAAATAACCCATTAATACTTTGGTGGGACGGTTTAAGACTTATATTATATGGTTTTTATATTAAGTCATTAAGGGTATATAAGTAAATTAAACATTAAACTTAATATATGTTATAATATAACATAAAACATAAAAAGTAATGCCATTTTATTCACCTTGTTCTTACTGAATACAAAAGAAAAGAAAAAGAAAATAAAAGGATTTTAGGGTTCGGCTATTCTCCAACTTGATTCGAGGTGAGTTTTAGCTCAGTTTTTTATAATTTCTACGTTTTTGAGATCGTTGCTTAGTAATCTTCAAGACCCAAGCTTTAATTTTTTATTTTAATGAATATTTTGAGTTATGCCATTGTTGATAGCTTGTGATTTTCGTTGTTTGGTGATGAAATATGAAAGATATGTTTTAGATTAACATATTTTGTATCGGAGTTTTTGATGATTTTGAGTAATTGAGGCTAAATTGTAAAAATAATAATTTGAGGGACTAAAATGTAAAATAAATGAAATATATGCACTTTTATGGTAATGGGTAAGATTCAGCCAAACATGGGTATCTTGAAATTTTGTGTATTTTGTATTTTGTACAATAGGAACTAAATTGTAAAAATTGTAAATGTTAGGGGTAAGATGGTAATTTGCCCATTTATGTATTTTTGGATTAAATTGAATGAAAATATGTTTGAATGAGCTCAATTTGAATATGTTTAGATCAAGAACCAAAGAAATCGAATTTGAATCTGGGAAACACGAAAGTTGTAGACTAGTTGCCCTGTTCCGTTTTACATCGTCCGAAGTAAGTTGATAAGAAAATAGACGTGTTTAATTGTAGTTAAATGTAAATATTATATGCTGGTAGAATATATACAAGCTAAGGCAGAATATGACTAAGCTTGGCTATTAGATCTCTGAATTGGTTTCGACCGAGTTACGACGTCCGGAAGCCTCGTATGAACCTTAGGAATAGTTAGGATACATATGTCATGACATAGGATTCCGATATATGTGTGTAAGTAAGACCATGGCATCGATATGTGATTCCGATATGTATTTACGATAAGACCCTGTCTGGGACAGTGGCATTGATATGTGGCTACATGTAAGACCACGTCTTGGATGTTGGCATTGTACTATTTATGTGATTATCCGAGTGTCCTATCCAATTTCGAATGGTTCATCGGGCAAAGGTAAATCGTGTACGAATGTGTAATACGAGTTAAATGGCCAGGTATGAATTAACTTGATATTTACTCGAGATAAGGTAAGTAAGTATTATGGACTTTTGTTGTTAATCATGTACATTGTAAATGAAGAATATATGAGTATCTGGTGTGTATATTCAGTGTGTGAATGAATAAACTTGTGTATCATTGAAATGTTTCTTAAATATGTGCATATATAATTTGGTATATTTGGCCATATCGGTAATCCTTATATATGTGTTGATATTTAATGACTCTTAAGCTTGTGTATAAGAGTGAATGAATGTAAGGTTTATTATGACTATTTGGTTTGGAAGTTGTTTTATATTGTGTTAAATGACTATGTGAGTATTCGACCTAGGTGGTTAATTGTTTATGAAAATGTATTAATTATGGATATTGTAGGTTTGAGGTCAAGCATAGTAGTGTTGATGTAATTCGTTTAGTTAATATGAGTTGACTTTATTATTGAGATGTTTATTTGCTTATGGCTTACTAAGCTATAATATCTTACTGTGTATATTTGTTCCTATTTTATAGATTTTGGAGTCCAGCTACGAGCTCAGGGACCGTCAACAAAGTTTATCACACTATCAGCTATTTTGGTACCTTTATAAGTTAAACTCGAATTATGGCATGTATAGGCTTGAATGTGTTTTAGGAAATATTGAACTTTGATTTTGTATTAAGGCCATGCAAAAATGGCTTATTTCTATGCTTGTGTTCGGTTTTGGTTTGATAATTGTATAAGTCCATTTTGATTAATATGTTGTGTGCCTTGAATAAATATAGTATGAGTTATGTGTTTGAATATTGAATTTGGTTAATGACTTTGCATGGGGTGTGGAGAAATCTGTCGTAAGTATGTTTGGCTGCTTGGATGTGTTTTATACTAATATTTTTAGTGAATAAGTGCATTTGATCACCATGTTTAGTCTTAGTCTTATATGTTTTAGTTGTAATGTTTAGTGAACTTAGTTTTACTAATTTCAGTGATGAAATCTTTTGATGTGTTCATGGATTTTAGTAATGGAATTTGGTTATGAAAGGCAGAAAGTAATAAAAAAATGTTCCATGAATATTTTAGTCAATTTCTTGTATGGAATAAAATGTTAAGTGTGGTGTTCAAATTTATGGTAAAAATACATAATATGTATACGAGTAAAAAGCATGTTCGGCAATGTTGTGTCATAATAAGGTTACATACGTGATTGACTATTAAATTAGGTAATATGTTTTTAATCAGTTATATTAAAAGCTTCTACAGAAATTAATATTTGTGATTAAATAACAGACTGAGATTATTACAAATGATGCATGTTTCGGCATTGAGTGGTTATTGTGGCTGAAATTGATTCATGATTATATGGTGAAATATGTTTGAGTTCGATGAGACATGTTGCATCTCTTAAGTGATGGTTGTATATCAAATCGAAATTGTGATTTGCCTTAAAAGCTTCATTCGATTATGCCTAATTATCTCTACCTATGAGTTTATATTTATTAAATGGGTGTATTAGGTAACCTTAATGTTTGACTTATGAACTATATATACATTAATAAAGTAATGTCACGTAAATAAATAAAAGAAAAGTATTAGAAATTGTTTGAAATAATGTTTAATGGTGTACGTACGCATGGCTTATATAAGTTGGTTCGACATTCAATTAACCAAGTTATTAATTTGATGCATGTTCAGTATATAGCTAAATTGTTTAATAGACATAGATTATGTTTTAAATTATGTCAAGTTAATAATAATGAGATAATAATATTGAATCTCTGATTTAGATTGAATATTAATGTAATTAAAAAGTTCAATATGTTTTGCATACCTGTAGGATATGTATTATGATCGGTAATGACTTACAACCCTAATCCAGCGACGGATATGGATTAAGGGTGTTACATTTTATTGGTATTAGAGCTGTGATTTAGTCGATTCTAGGATTGACGTAGCGTGTATGAGTCTAGCTATACATGCCATAATCATATACTACGATAGTGTGATGACTTCTGACATTTGAAATGTGTTTTCATATAGTAATTGGATCCCGACAGATTTGCAACTGATGATGTCGAGAGTGTAGCGCCTGCCCCCGCACAAGGGACAGTGCCGGTTGATTCTCGACTGATTTCAGATAACCAGGAAGGAGAGCCTAGACAAGCCTTTTACCAAATGATGAATGACTAGTTTACTCAATATATCCGGACTAACCCGGCTGCACCACAGCCTCCACCCTCGACTAATCCATCTTCGATGCTTGCGGTACCTCAAGTAAGTGATCCGTTAAGACTGTATAAGCCATCGGTTGGTAAAATCAAAAAACATGGGGCTGAAGAGTTTAAAGCTACGGATGATGATGATGATGAGCGGGCTGAGTTTAGGCTTGATAATACCATCTGTGTGTTTGATAAGCTATCCTGTACCCCTTATGAATGTTTGAAGTGTGTCATATCTTTGCTTCGAGACACAACATATCACTGATGGAATACCCTAGTATCAGTGGTTTTGAGAGAGCGAGTGACCTGCGAATTCTTTCAGGCTGAGTTCCATAAGAAGTATATCAGTCAGAGATTTATTGATTAGAAGTGAAAAGAATTTTTGGAGCTGAAAAGGGTCGAATGACCATGACAGAGTACGACCAGAAATTCGTGAGACTCAGTCGTTATGCCCGAGAGTGTTGTTTCTACCAAAGCCATAATGTGTAAAAGATTTGAAGATGGGCTCAATGAAAATATTAAACTATTAGTTGGCATACTTGAGATAAATGTGTTTGTGGTACTTGTAGAGCTAGCTTGCAAAGATGAAGAGCTCAGGAAAGTGAAGAGAAAAGCTAATTTTGAAGCTAGAGACTCGTGTAAGAGATCATTCAGTAAGCCAGTTCAGTCAGCACCCTACAAGTTTCGAAATGATTTCAATCGTTCTAGAGCCACTTCGGGGTATACCAAACGGGATCAGAATAGACCACCTGCGAGCTCGAGAGCTACCTCAGTAGCTAGTATGGGGAATGTCAGACCAAATCAACCTGAGTGTAAAGCACTGTGGTAAACGACATCCTGGTAGTTGCAGATTACATGATCGGGCCTATTTTAAATATGGATCGATAGATCATTATATTTGAGATTGCCTAAGGTTAGCTGAAGAAGATCCAGTGCAGAACACGAGATCTGGTAATACTGCTGCTCGGGGTAGACCATCCAGAAATGCGGGTAATGCAAGTGGCAGTCAGAGAGGAAATAAAGATACAGCAGTTAGATCTGAGGCTCGTGCACCTATCAGAGCCTATGCTATTCGCGCGTGAGAGGAGGCTTCATCCCTAGATGTTATTACTGGTACATTCACTCTTTGTGATACTAATGTAATTGCATTGATTGATCCTGGTTCTACTCATTCTTATGTGTGTAAGACATCAGCAATCAGCAAGACTCTTCCTGTTGAGTCTACTGTGTTTGTGATTAGAGTGTCAAACCCCTTGGGCCGGTGTGTTATGGTTGACAAAGTGTGTAAGAATTGTCCCTTGATGGTTCAAGATCTATGCTTTCTGGCTGATTTGAAGTTGCAGCCGTTTGATAAATTCGACATAATTTTTGGTATGGACTGGTTGACATTACATGATGCTGTTGTGAACTAAAAAAGAAAGACTATTGACTTACGGAGCCAGAATGATGAGATTGTTCGGATTGAATCAAGTGATCTGAAAGGCTTACCAGCAGTGATTTCTTCAATGCTAGCTCAGAAATATGTGAGAAAAGGGTGTGAAGCTTATTTTGCCTACGTGCTTGACAGAAAAGTGACTGAAAGAAACATTGAATCAGTACATGTTCTGTGCGAGTATCCGGATGTGTTTCCTAAAGAATTACCAAGTTTTCCAACTATTCAAGAGGTAGAGTTTGGTATTAAGTTAATGCCAGGGATGACTCCGATATCCATAGCTCCGTACAGAATGGCACCTATAGAATTAAAAGAATTGAAAGCTCAATTGCAAGAATTGACAGATAGAGGTTTTGTGCGACCGAGTTTCTCCCCTTAGGGTGTACCAGTACTGTTTGTGAAAAAGAAAGATGGAACTCTGAGAATGTGCATTTATTATAGACAGCTCAATAAGGTGACTATAAAGAATAAGTATCTGTTGCCACAAATTAATGATCTGTTTGATCAACTAAAATGGACTATAGTGTTTTCAAAGATAGTTTTGAGATCAGGCTACTATCAGTTGCGAGTTAAAGATTCAGACATACCAAAGATTGCTTTCCGAATGAGGTACAGACACTATGACTTTTTGGTTATGCCATTCGGACTCACTAATGCACCTGCTGTTTTCATGAATTTGATGAATCGAATCTTTAGACCATATCTGGACCGATTTGTGGTTGTGTTTATAGATGACATTTTAATCTACTCTCGTAATGAAACTTAACATGCCGAACACTTAAGACTTGTGTTATAGACATTACGAGATAAGCAGTTGTATGCGAAGTTCAGCAAATGTGAGTTCTAGTTAAATGAAATCAGTTTTCTGGGTCATGTGGTATCAGCATCGGGTATTCGGGTTGATCCGAGTAAAATTTTAGCTATACTTGATTGGAAACCTTCAAAGAATGTTTCTGAAGTCTAAAGCTTTCTAGGACTGGCTGGTTATTATAGAAGGTTCGTGAAAGGTTCTCTATGATTGCAGTCCCGATAATAAAGCTATTGCAGAAAGATGTTAAGTTTGAGTGGTTAGAGAAGTGCTAGAAAAGCTTTGATCAGTTGAAAGTCCTTTTGACTGAAGCACCAGTATTAGTTCAGCCAGAATCGGGTAAAGAATTTGTTATTTATAGTGATGCATCTTTAAATGGTTTAGGTTGTGTATTGATGCAGAAAGGAAAAGTTATAGCTTATGCCTTGAGATAGCCTTGAGACAGTTGAAGCCACATGAAAGGAACTACCCGACACACGATTTGGAATTGGTAGCTATTGTGTTTGCATTGAAAATATGGTACCATTATCTGTTCGGTGAGAAATGTCATGTTTATTCTGATAAAAAAAGTCTGAAATACTTGATGACTTAGAAAGATATAAATTTGAGACAACGCTGATGGTTAGAATTGCTAAAAGACTATGAGCTTGTGATTGACTATCACCCGGGAAAGGCTAATGTTGTTGCTGATGTTTTAAGCCAAAATCACTATTTTCTTTGCATGCAATGAATATGCATGTGGCTATGTTTGATGATGGTTTGATTATAGCTGAATGGAAAGCAAGACTATTATTGTTTCAACAAATTTGTGATGCCCAGAAGATTGATAATGAGTTGATCGCAAAATGAGCTCAGTGTGAGACAAATGCAGATTCAGATTTCAGAGTTGATACTAATGACTGTTTGAGATTTAAAGATCGAATATGCATTCCGAGGAATCCAGAATTGATTTAGATGATTTTGAATGAAGCTCATAGCAGTCGATTATCTATTCATCCTGGTAGTACAAAAATGTATAATGATCTGAAACAACTTTATTGGTGGCATAGTATGAAACGAGACATTTCTGACTTTATTGCAAGATGTTTAGTCTATCAACAAGTAAAAGCTGAACATCAGGTGCCTTTAGGACTACTTCAGCATATCATGATACAGGTGGAGGTGGGATAGAGTCACGATGGATTTTGTATCTGGTTTATCATTGACGAAGAGCAAGAAAGTTGTAATCTGGGTTGTTGTTGATAGATTGACTAAATTGGCTCTTTTTGTTCCAATACGCACAGACTACTCACTTGATAAGCTGGCTGAATTGTATGTCTCTCAGATTGTGAGATTACTAGGTGTGCCTATATCTATTGTTTCGGATAGAGATCCGTGGTTTACATCGCGGTTTTGGAAGAAACTGCAAGATGCACTAGGTACGAAATTATATTTCAGCACTACTTTCCATCTGCAAATAGATGCCTATATCTATTGTTTCAGATACTTGAGGATATGTTAAGATGTTGCATTCTCGAGTTCGAAGGTACATGGGAACGATACCTACCTCTGATTGAATTTGCGTATATGGCACCTTATGAGGCTTTGTACGGTCGTAAGTGTCATACACCGTTATACTAGACTAATCTCAGTGAAAATAAGATACATGGGGTCGACTTGATCAGAGAAATTGAATAGAAAGTGAAAGTAATTCGTGAAAGTCTAAAAGTAGCATCGGATCGTCAAAAATTTTATGCAGACTTGAAACATAAAGATATAGAGTGTCAAATCGGAGATAAATTTTTCTTAAAAGTCTCACTGCGGAAGAAAATACTCAGATTTAGTCGCAAAGGTAAATTGAGTCCAAGGTTTATTGGGCCGTATGAGATAATAGAGCGTATCAGGCCAATTGCTTACAGACTATTGTTGCCACCTGAGTTAGAAAAGATCCACAATGCATTTCATGTTTCGATGTTCCATAGATATTGGTTTGACCCTTCACATGTGATTAGTCCATTTGAGATTGAGATTAAGCCTGATATGACATATGAAGAAGAACTGATTCGTATTCTGGCTCACGAGATTAAAGAGCGACGAAATAAGAAGATTTCGTTAGTTAAAGTATTATGGCATAAACACGGTGTTGAAGAAGCAATGTGGGAATCAGAGGATGTTATGAGAGAACGGTATTCAAACCTATTCACCGGTAAGATTTTCGTGGACGAAAATCCCTAAGGGGGAGAGTTGTAACAGCCCGATTTAGACCCTAATCGAAACGGTGGTTTCGGGACCACGAATATAAGTCAGAAAAACATTTAAAAAATTATTTTTTGTGTTTCTTTTGTGTGAATTTATATCTGTGAAATTTTCATGATTTAATTTTGTCGTTTAGGAATCTAATTAAATAAAAGGACTTAATCGCATAAATTGAAAACTTGATAGTTTAAAATATAAGAGCCAAATTGTTAGTGGCTTTCTAAGTTCGGGCATTTATGTTGTAAATAACCCATTAATACTTTGGTGGGATGGTTTAAGACTTATATTATATGGTTTTTATATTAAGTCATAAGGGTATATAAGTAAATTAAATATTAAACTTAATATATGTTATAATATAACATAAAACATAAAAAAATAATGCCATTTTGTTCACCTTGTTCTTGCTGAATACAAAAGAAAAGAAAAAAAATAAAAGGGTTTTAGGGTTCGGCTATTCTCCAACTTGATTCGAGGTGAGTTTTAGCTCAGTTTTTGACAACTTCTATGTTTTTGAGATCGTTGCTTAGTAATCTTCAAGACCCAAGCTTTAATTTTTGATTTTGATGAATATTTTGAGTTATGCCATTGTTGATAGCTTGTGATTTTCGTTGTTTGATGATGAAATATGAAAGATATGTCTTAGATTAACATATTTTGTCGGAATTTTTGATGATTTTGAGTAATTGAGACTAAATTGTAAAAATAATAATTTGAGGGACTAAAATGTAAAATAAATGAAATATATGGACTTTTATGGTAATGGGTAAGATTCAGCCAAACATGGGTATCTTGAAATTTTGTGTATTTTGTATTTTGTACAATAGGAACTAAATTGTAAAAATTGTAAATGTTAGGGGTAAGATGGTAATTTGCCCATTTATGTATTTTTGGATTAAATTGAATGAAAATATGTTTGAATGAGCTCAATTTGAATATGTTTAGATCAAGAACCAAAGAAATCGAATTTGAATCTGGGAAACACGAAAGTTGTAGACTAGTTGCCCTGTTCCGTTTTACATCGTCCGAAGTAAGTTGATAAGAAAATAGACGTGTCTAATTGTAGTTAAATGTAAATATTATATGCTGGTATGAAATGCATGAATATATACAAGCTAAGGCAGAATATGACTAAGCTTGGCTATTAGATCTCTGAATTGGTTTCGACCGAGTTACGACGTCCGAAAGCCCCGTATGAACCTTAGAAATAGTTAGGATACGTATGTCATGACAATGGATTTTGATATATGTGTGAGTAGGACCATGGCATCGATATGTGATTTCGATATGTATTTACGAGTAAGACCCTATCTGGGACAGTGGCTTTGATATGTGGCTACATGTAAGACAACGTACGGGACTTGGCATTGTACGATTTATGTGATTATCAGAGTGTCCTATCCAATTCAGAATGGTTCATCAGGCAAAGGTAAATCTTGTACAGATGTGTAATACGAGTTAAATGGCTAGGTATGAATTAACTTGATATTTACTCGAGATAAGGTAAGTAAGTATTATGGACTTTTGTTATAAATCATGTACATTGTAAATGAAGAATATATGAATATTTGGTGCGTTTATTTGGCTTGTGAATGAATAAACTTGTGTATCATTGAAATGTTTCTTAAATATGTGCATTTATGATTTGGTATATTGGCCATATAGGTAATATTTATATATGTGTTGATACTGAATGATTTTTAAGTTTGTGTATAAGAGTGAATGAATGTAAGGTTTATTATGACTATTTGGTTTGGAAGTTGTTTTATAATGTGTTAAATGACTATGTGAGTATTCAGCCTAGGTGGTTAATTGTTTATGAAAATGTATTAATTATGGATATTGTAGGTTTGAGGTCAAGCATAGTAGTGTTGATGTAATTCGTTTAGTTAATATGAGTTGACTTTATTATTGAGATTTTTATTTGCTTATGGCTTACTAAGCTATAAAAGCTTACTGTGTATATTTGTTCCTGTTTTATAGATTTTGGAGTCCAGCTACGAGCTTAGGGACTGTCAACAAAGTTCATCACACTATCAGCTATTTTGGTACCTTTATAAGTTAAACTCGAATTATGGCATGTATAGGCTTGAATGTGTTTTAGGAAATATTGAACTTTGATTTTGTATTAAGGCCATGCAAAAATGGCTTATTTCTATGCTTGTGTTCGATTTTGGTTTGATAATTGTATAAGTCCATTTTGATTAATATGATGTGTGCCATGAATGGATATAGTATGAGTTTTGTGTTTGAATATTGAATTTGGTTAATGACTTTGCATGAGGTATGGAGAAATCAGTCATAAGTATGTTTGGCTTCTTGGATGTGTTTTATACTAATTTTTTTAGTGAATAAGTGCATTTGATCACCATGTTTAGTCTTACTCTTATATGTTTTAGTTGTAATGTTTAGCGAACTTAGTTTTAGAAATTTCAGTGATGAAATCTTTGGATGTGTTCATGGCTTTTAGTAATGGAATTCGGTTATGAAAGGCAAAAAGTAAAAAAAATGTCCCATGAATATTTTAGTCAATTGCTTGTATGGAATAAAATGTTAAGTGTGGTGTTCAAATTTAAGGGAAAAACGCACAATATGTATACGAGTAAAAATTATGTTCGGCCATGTTGTGTCATAATAAGGTTACATACATGATTGACTATTAAGTTAGGTAATATGTTTTTAATCGGTTATATTAGAAGCTTCTACAGAAATTGATATTTGTGATTAAATAATAGACTGAGATTATTACAAATGATGCATGTTTCGGCATTAAGTGGTTATTGTGGCTAAAATTGATTCATGATTATATGATGAAATATGTTTGAGTTCGATGAGACATGTTGCACCTCTTAAGTGATGGTTGTATATCAAACCAAAATTGTGATTTGCCTTAAAAGCTTCATTCGATTATGCCTAGTTATCTCTACTTATGAGTTTATATTTATTAAATGGGTGTATTAGGTAACCTTAATGTTTGACTTATGAACTATATATACATTAATAAAGTAATGTCACGTAAATAAATAAAAGAAAAGTATTGGAAATTGTTTGAAATAATGTTTAATGGTGTACGTACACATGACTTATATAAGTTGGTGTAACGCCCCAATTTTTGGGATTTTTGGGATTTCTGTAATTTTCAATGAATTTTAGAAATACTGTGTTTCGACTGTCTGGTGTGGGTCTGAGTATGTTGGTGGGCCTTTAAAAGGCCCAAGAGTAAATTTAATTCGAGGCAATTCCTGAATTTTAATTTTGGAGAGAGAGGGTTCTAGCGATATGGGCTTTTAAAATTGAGGTGGTAAAATTGAACACAAAAAGATCTATGCTAAAGTGGCATGTGGCGCCACCTAGGTGTTTGGGGAGTGACGTGTGGATGATTAGGGGGAGCCAGAGTTCAAGTTACAAGGTAAGCGTGTTGTTACTTTTATTTTTGTGTGCATGTGCCGGGCATGTGATAGAGCTTAAGTGGAAATTCGGCTAGGGCTTTAGGAAGGTTAGGCCGTGGGTCTGAATAGCCATTAGGGCAAGCTTTATTTTCTTTTTGTTTTTCCGAATTAGGGTTAGCCACCTAGAGCCTTCCCTTTCATTCTATTCTCTTCTCAGTGTTGCAAAAAGCTGAAAACGCAAAGTTAGATCTCCTGAGTGCCGAATTCTTCCTTCTCTTCTCCTCTCTTCTTCTATTTTCTTTTTCTCCTTCTTTTCTTCTCTAGCCGAAACATTCCTGCCATTCTACTCATCTCCTCTTCCATTGACATTCTTTTCTAAACCTCTATAGTCGATTACCATAAAAGCCGAAATCCCAAAAGTTGTTTCTTGTACCGATTTCTTCTAGCCAAAACCTCCTATTTTCTTCATCTCTTTTGGTCGATTTTCACATCCTCTAAACCTCAACCCCTGTCGGCAATACCACCATACCAAATCATCTTCCTCTTCACAGTTCCAAAAGCCAAAAACACCATAGTTTTTAGGGACATATAGCCGAATGTTTAGATCTCTAAGATTCAATTTCTGCTAGTGTTTAAGGGCTGGATCTGCATCAGATCTGAGTAGAAACTGAAGTGGAATTGTTTTGGTTGAATGAACCTGTGGTAAGTACTCAGATCTATTCTTTATTGCGAGTTTTAGAAAAGCCAAAATCCCTAAAGGCATAGGGAGGCTGTCGATTGGAGCTTAAGGCTCTAAGGGTTGTAACAATTGATTTGTTTTGGTGTTAGTGTGATCTAGAGACTGCTGATCGAAGGCTTGGACAAGTGGAACGACTAGATCTAGATCTAGCCACTAGTTTTGGAAAAGGTAGGATCTCAAGGGCCATATGTATTGATGGCCGATTATGTTAAGTATGTTTATGATGATTGCCATTGTATTTTGGATCTGATTTGTCTAGTGACCGATTGTAGGATATCGTGGGAGATTCTGGTAGCAGTTGTCACAAATCAGGTGTGTAAACGACACCCATTCATAGACTAGATTGGCAAAAGCCGAAATGCCGATAAGCTGGCATTTTGTGAACTTACGAGCGTTCGAGTGCTCGTGAGATGGTTTGGTTGTTAATTTTGGTAATCACAAGAGGTATGATTGCAGAGTGCGCAATTTCGTGCACTTCAGTATATTTGGGCTTAATGGGCTGAAATTGGGTTAATGGGCCAACGGGCCCAATTCGATAAAAATACTCGGTAAGTGTTTCTGTTAATGTGTTAATGGCTGTAATATGAGTGTAAACCCTAAAATAGTTAAATTTACTAAAATACCCCTAAGCATGAAAATTACCATTATACCCCTAAGGTTAATTTTGACTGAAATGCATGATATTCTGATTCTGTTTGTTGTATGCCATGACATGTATATTTGTTGCATGGGATATGGGTTATATTGATGGAGGAAGCGTTCTGGTGGCTCTCCCACAAATATCTGATCTGGTGGCTCTGCCACAAATATCTATTTTTGGCGGCTCTGCCACAATATCTGTATCTAGTGACTCTGTCACAATATCTATTCTGGCTGCCATGCTGCAAATTTTGTGACGTGTAGTGGACGGGTGGGTCGAGTAGTCTCCCCACATGGTGTAAGGTCAGCACGGGGGTGTATACGGATGGATATGGGTTGGGTTTTCTGTATACAAGATATATCTGTTCTATTTCCGTTATGGGCCTATGGGCTTCATTCTGAATTCTATATAGGGCTATGGCCCAACATAATCTATTTCTATGGTTTGAACTGATCTGGACTATGGTTGGGTTATTCTACACACTGAGTTTTCCAAACTCACCCCTTAATTTTATCCGTGCAGGTAACCCCCAACCATAGTGGACTTGGAGCTGAGAGGGATTTGGAGTGGCCACATGTTTTGCAAGCTCAATTTTCTTCTTATGACTGGATTAGTTTCATTTACTTTAATTGCTTTGCGTTTTAAGTTGTAATAAGGTTGCTTTAATTATTTTTAATTATTTTAGTATGATTATTAGCTTAGGCATGATATGATTTAAATGTTTGAAATTGAATAGCTCTAGGGCGCGTTTTTAAAAGAGATTACCTGATTTCAAAATATCATGAAACAAGACAAAGCTTCCGAAATGAAAACGTTTTCAAAAATTAATAAGTTTTTTCAAAGGCTTAAAATGAAATGGTTTTTCCTGAACAATCATTCAGTTAAAGTGTGGCAATGGTTGTGTGCATGTCTAGGAGTGGATCCATGGAGAGCTTGGTACTTAAGCAGTCTAATAGACTCACCTTCTCTTTTTCCGGCATCCTACCTAGTGCACAGCTTCCATTCACTTTAATCTATAACGGAAAAAACCCTTTAAATCACTAAGAAAGATTTTAGATAAGACATGACCTATACAGTAACACTTCAATGTGACACACCGAATTTGACCGTAATGTCTGGGCTGGGTTTGGGGTGTTACAGTTGGTTTGACATTCAATTAATCAAGTTATTAATTTGATGCATGTTCAGTATATAGCTAAATTGTTTAATAGACATAGATTATGTTTTAAATTATGTCAGGTTAATAAAATGATATAAGAATATTGAATCTCTGATTTAGATTGAATATTAATGTAATTAAAAAGTTCAAATTGTAATATGTTTTGCATACCTGTAGGATATGTATTATGATCGGTAATGTCTCAGAACCTCATCCAAAGACAGATATGGGTTAGAGGTGTTACATTTGTTGTAGCCGAATACCACTTTCTCTTCTCTCTCTATTCCTTCGGCTTTTATCGAGAGTCCTTTCTTGCATTGTTAAAATCGAATACCTTCTTCTTTTCCCCTCTCTTCCTTTCGTTTTATCTCTTAAAGGGAGGATTGGCTTTGGTGTTTTTCTATTTCCCTTGGCCGAATACTTGGTCTTTCCATCCTCCCTTTTCTGTCTACTTTTCTTCTCTTAGCAGTTGGTTTGTCCAACGCAAGTTGCTTTTGTTTAGTAAGCAGTGGGGTAAGGGCAGAAGTTATGTCTCGAGCATTGTAAGTAGTGTTGTTGCTTATTAAATAGATTAGGTTATTAAGTCTCGAATGTATTGCAGAATATCTTTGAAGGGGTTTGTGGTATGTAGCTTGTAACGGATTAAGTGTGCGATCTTCCATCGATCAACCAAGGCAAGTGACTAGAATCTCTTTGATAAGTGCTATAATAAAAAGGATTATTGATCTTGTTATTAAAAAGGGACTGATGGCGGGTTGTGTTTGAATTTAGGGTTGGAGTGCCTGTGGTTTGTTTGTGCGTGTTCGCAATCCGGTGTGTAACAACACTGCCATAATCATAAATTAGCAAAAGCCGAAATGGGTGACCATTGACGCTACATAAGCGTGTGCTCGCTCATATGGTAGTCCGTATACCTAAATGTGGGCGTTAGATCGTAGAGGCCACCATGAGCGATTTCATGGGCTTAGTCGTTTTGGGAAATGTCAAGTTGAAATGGGCCGTTTGGGCCCCACGGGCATGTTGGCCCCACACGGGTAAACTGTAATGACATGTGGAGAATATTAGGCCAGGTTGTGTATCCTCACGGCTAACGCCATTTCTGGGCTTTGTGGACCATATGGGCCAGCATTATAGGCCTTGGGCCCTTTGTACTGTTTGACTGTTAAGGTTACACGGGTCACCTGAGATGACTGTGGACCTACTGTTGGGTCGATAAGTATATCTAAACCCCATATTGATAAATGACTATTTTTCCCTTATGAGGTAAAATGACTGTTTTGCCCTCATGAGGTAAAATGACTATTTTGCCCTCAGAGGTAAAATGACTGTTTTGCCTTTATGTGGTAAAATGGCTATTTTGCCGTTATATGGTAAAATGATTGTTTTGCCCTTATGAGGTAAAATGACTGTTTTGTCCACATAAGGTAAAATGACTGTTTTGCCTTTATATGGTAAGATGACTATTTTGCCCTATGTGCATGTATGACCATATTTTTGCATGTTATTTAAACTGTAATGGATGCATGTATGATTTTATGATATGACTTGACATGATCGTATGATGCATTGCATGGGGATGGGTTTATACTGATCGGAGAAAGTGTACTAAAAGGCTTCGAGCCTAAATTACTGGTAGCCCAGCTATATATTACAGTTTAATGCTGCAACCGATGCTAATTCTGGAGTGTAGGGAGGGGTGGGTTGATTATATCCCCACATGGAGTGTAGGGTTGGGCGGAGATGGAGTGTAGAAGCTGGATGGGTAGGACTTGTATTCTGTTACTGCATTGATTACTGTTACTGCACTGTTTATTGTACTGTATTGGGAAAAGGCCCAAACACACAACTATCTGTATTGAGATGCGCTAAATCCTAGACTGGTATTGTCACTATTACTAAAAAGGGCTTAGGCCCAGATTGTGTTTTTTTTCTGATTGTTTGCTTATATGGGATTACACACTAAGTTTTTGTAAATTCACCCATCTGTTTATTTATACAGGTAATCCGCAGGCTTAGGCGGGTCGATGCTACGAGGGACTCTAATGTGGCGACACAGCCGCGTTTACTATCATATTTACTTTAACTTTATAAGTAATTTAATGTGCATACATTTACTATAATAAAGCCTCTATGGATTCTAACTTTAAATTGGGTTTTTATTTGATTAGGTTTATAACTGCTAGCAGTAGGAAAAAACACATGTTTTCAAAAAGATAAATGTTTTTCAAAACACTATGTTTATGCAACATATTTTAAAAGCTTCCACAATAAACAATGTTTTAAAAAATGATAACATTTTTAATGTGATTAACATTTTGCCAATCGACTTGTGTTTTAAATTAAACGAACATATTTAAAGATCGTACAAAGAGGATAAATTGAGAATGGGTTTCTACAATATCGTCATTCACGAAAAACACTTCAATGTGACTTCGCCAGATTTGGCCATAACGTCCAGACCAGGTTTGGGGTGTTACATTTAGTGGCATCAGAGTCAAGTTACAAAACTCGACTGTGGATTTGGGTTTCTTCCAAAACTTGGAAATTCTAATAGAAATGTTTCAAATGATTTGAAGCATTTTGAAATGTTGTACTGAAGGTGTAATATCCTGATTTTGGGCCTAGTTGGAATAGTGGTTTTGTGACCACAAAATCCGAGATAGAAATAATTATTTTATGATTATTTTGAGGTCTATGATATGATTGCATGATTGTGTGAAAATTTCGTGAAGAAATTTTATGCATAAATTGAAATTAGGGACTAAATCGAATAATTTGCAAAACTTGCATTCTAGAAGTTTCTAGTATGAAATTGTTTTGAAATGTTAATTAGGAGGTCTTAAGTAGAAATTTTACCAATTTCTAAGTCTATGGACAAAAATTGGACATGGATGGAATTTTTGGAAAGTTTAGTAGTAAGGGCATTTTGGTCATTTAAGGGTAAAATGAATTAAAATACAAAATTAAAAGCCAATTTTGCTCATCTTCAACCCCATGGCCGAATATAGCAAGGAGAAACCATGGCTAGGGGTTTTCAAGCTTCCAAGCTCGATTGTAAGTTCGTTCTAGCCTCGTTTTTAATGATTTTTACGTTTTTAGAGTCCCGGTAGCTCGATTAAGCTTATGCTAGCAATAATTCAACCTAGGGTTCATATTTGGAAAAATACCCATAGGTAAATTTTGTGTATTTTGGTGTTTTATGATAGAATATGAGGTTTTAAATTATGTTAGACAACTTGTGCTACTCGGTTTTAAGCGAAAACTAGCAAAAGGGCTTAATCGGTAAAAATACCTAATAGTCATAAGTACATATTAGAGTGAGAATTTGATGTTTCCATAGAAGGGAAAAATGATCAGCATGTCATAAAACATAAGAAAATAGGCTGAAGTTTAATTTACGAGCTTTGGGGCAAAAATGTAAATTTGCAAAAGTTTAGGGGCAAAACTGTAATTTTTCCAAAATATGATTTTGGGTCAATTTGAATAATGTGAGTCTTAATTAGACTATATTTTAAATGATAGAGCAAGGAAAAATGAAATTCGGGCTAAAATGGAAAAATACCAAGTTGTGGACGAAATGGTAAAAGTAGCCATTTTCGCATACGAGGTAAGTTCATGTGTAAATAATGTAGCATAATTGTTATTTTTAAGTTATTGATGTTAATTATATGATATGCTGATTTTTTTATCGTGAAATATTATGCTTTGTGGTTAATGTTGAGTAATATGCAAATTATGTTTACTACTTGATAAATATGAATTGCTATCGAGTATCGGTTCCGATATTCCATGGAAGACGGCAATGTGAGATCGAGGAAAAAAGCCCGTTTGAACCTTAGGAATAGATTAGGATACAAGTGACATGTCACTAGGATGGTTGAGCATCCGAACTCGTTGAGTTGAGTCCGAGTTCACTTATGGATGCGAATGTCCGAACTCGTTGAGTTGAGTCCGAGTTCGTGAAATGTAACTAGGCATCCGAACTCGTTGAGTTGAGTCCGAGTTCACTTATGGATGCGAACGCCCGAGCTCGTTGAGTTGAGTCCGAGTTCACTTAGGGGCGGGTTACATGATTTCTTGATTACATATGAGGCACTTATGTGCAAATTATCCATGTATCCGAGTTGTATTCCGATGTGTTCAACGGGTGAAATTTCTAGTGAAATGAAAGAACACTTACTCCCTTCTCTTTATTTACTGTAGTTTTGAACAAGCCAGCTCGGGAATCAGGACGGGTCGAAGGTTCGATCACACTATCCAAAGGACTTTCATCTGGGTAAATGGCTTGTAAAACTTAAGTATGGCATGTATAGCAATATATTTATTTTGTGTAAATAATTTTATGATATGGCCATGATTGGTTGAGAAATGTTTGATATTGATAAGTCATGGTGATGGTTAAATTTAGATCATGTTTGATATCATGGAAGTTTAATAGGTTATCTAGTTCATAACAACTCATGAAAAGATGAAATTTGCCTTAAAACAGAATATTGCTGCAGCAATGACATGAATTTGAAAAATCACTAAAAATAGTATAAATGGAATTAAATGATGAGTAAGTTATGAAATTGAAGCTTAATGAGTCTATTTTCATATGGATAAAAAATGCATATAAATTATACTTTATGAGATATTTGAAACCTTGTGAAACAGGGCCAGAGTGATTTCTTGATCCTCTATTCTGACTTTAAAAATTTATAATAAATTGTAAAAAAAAATAATTAGAAGTCATTATTTATATGTACAGATTCCTTATTTAGTATAGTTTTAATAGAAACAAGCGTCATAGTCATTTAAATTCTGTATAGAGAGATATCTGGTTCGTAATACACAGATGTCAGAGCAGTCGAACCCTGAAATAGGGGAGATTTTAACTAATAAACTGTACTAATTGGCCCAACCAAAAATTCTAGAAAACAATTATTAAATAGATATATGAGTCTAGATTTAGGGAAAATTTACAGATCTTTATTTTGAGTTTCGTAACTCGAGATATGATTTTTCTTGTAACTGTGACGCTAGTAGCTAGAAAGCTATGAATGTAGAAACAAAAGATTTGAAGTTCTTAATTTGATAAATTATGTTCGGAACTCCTCAAGCTCGACTTCGGCGACGGTTTCGGGTGTGGGGGCATTACATTTAGTGGTATCAGAGCAGGTTTAGTCGGTTCTCGGACTAACCTAGCATGTGTAAAAGTTTAGCTATACATGCCACTGATTTGTGATAGTGTGATGTCTTCCGACGAGTATGAGTACCGTCTTATTTAGACAGGGTACTCTCCAACCGAGCTGCGCTGACCATGTTCAATGTTATGCGAAGGTATTTGAGTAAAGTTATGATTATGATAAGTCTCGATTCAGAAAAGTATGAATAAAAGTTTATGATACATATGTGATAATTGTGAGATGAAAGTTCATGTTGTGATAAATATCCATATTTGCTTAATGCTCATACGATGTAGTGTATGTGGCTTACTTGATAAGATGAACGGAATAAATAGAAAGTAGTAGAGGTATGAATAAAGGTCATAATATCATGATACGAATGAAAATGTCCTTGTCTTGATTGGACGTTGAATGTTGATGAATGTTAATGATATACAATTTTTATGAGATAAAGGATTACAATGAAATGAACTTATCTATGTTAAATTGTTGGACTGAATTATATGATTGTAATGATATGTACATGATGATGCACGAAATGAAAGTTGTGATTGTGATGCAAATATCTATGTTTGTTTGGCCTTATATGATGTCATGAGCATGAATTAATTTAATTAAATGAATGGATAAGTAAAGCTATCTAGAAAACATAGAATGTATGCATAAGTATATTGTCTAAATGGGACAATAGGAAAATTGGTGTAAGCCAACATGAATGAATGACATGATTTTGATGATGTTGCTATGATGATGGGAGTTGTGTCATATGTGTATGTATAAGAAAGTCGAGTCAGAGGTCCTACAACCCCTCCCCCTTACCAAAGTGGTATTTATAATGGAATTTCATGAGATTTGTATTGAATAAGTTTTCGGTTGAGAACCCAAAGAGTTCAATGATAGAATAATTATAAGTATGATCAGAGATTGAAAATGAGCTGATAAGTGAAGTCAGAGCCAGTAAAGTATCAGATTGACGTAAAGATTATTGGAGTTATGCACTGTCCCAGTTAGAAAAGGAATTCTCCTTGGTAAACCGAATTACTCAGGTGCAAGGTCGAGAAAAGTGTAAATCGAAATTTATTTAGAACTGGCCTTCTTTAGTGAATGGTTTAATATGAAATTTGTGACGGGAGAACTAGTTGGGGAAATGATAATTGAAAAGTGAACTATCTGAGTGTGACAGTTATGACTGGACAGATTTAGCAGTCTCTTTTGAGATGTTCTATATGTTTACCCGTTCTCAGAAATATTTCTATGGCTATTGATCTTCTGAAGAAATTCTTGTTATATGGGAATGTCTTTTAATCCTGGTGTTGGATGAAAGCTTTGGTAATCTGACTGGTTTATAATTTATATTGCTCTATTTCATCGGGTATTCTATTTCATTTCGTCTGATAAGAATTGATGAGAGAATACATATGATATTATGATTCTGTTTCTTCCACTTGATGCTTCATCTGATATATATGTATGGGAAGATATATTGATCTTGTTATATTTGTTTTCAGTGGGATTAAATGATGTTTTCTTTTGGACTTTCTTTCTTTGAAGAATTATCGAGGTATTCTGTATTTTCTCTATGAGTTTGGTTTTCGATTCTCCGGCATAGTATCGTATCTTAGGTTTCTTTATTCTGGATTTCTTTATTCTGGATTTCTCTATCTTGGATTTCTTTATTCGGTTTCCTTGTTATCTTTGTTCCATAATTTGTCAATTATGACTCATGTTCGAAGTGCGTTCTTCAGCTCGTGATAATCATGTCAAATATGACTATACTTCTAATTTGATCTTGGTAATGTGGTGATTTTAGTATTGGGATTTTTTCTAATTTCTGTGTAAGGATTTGACATCAGTAAAGGCATAGGTGATAAAAGCGCGAGTTTCAGTCAGTATGGTGAATTATTTATTTGAAAGATTTCATGTGACAATTATGTCAGGATTATTTTTCTCAAGTCTGATAATAGAATTTCATTTTGTACAGATAAAAGAGTAAATAGTCTGAACGAGAAGTGTATATTTATTAGAAAGAGTTGGATATTAGTTAAAGTCACTATGAATGATAAGGTTTTCGTCTTGTGAAAGCTAAAAAGTTTATTACATGTTGACAGAGTTCGGATAGATGAGAATATTGGTAACCGAAGCGTCTGAACTAGACTAGTCTACATTGAGTAAAGACTTCCTGACTTTTAGTAATGTACCGTTGTATGAATTGTGATGTGTTTCAAGACAGTGAGGTAATGTGATAGTTTAGAGCATTCGATGTTACATAAAATCTGAGTTGTTAAAGAGGTTAAAGCCGAGCATTGGGATCTATCAAAATTATCCTTGCCAGTGTTGATATTGGGATGGAAATGAGAAGGATCATTCTTGAGGCCATATCAGAATTATTTCCATGGCGGAAAGAGGAAAATGTGATGTATCCTATTGTTAAATGTTTGGCGAGATCTATAAATCATAGCGGTATTGAATGAATTCCTACTCATCAGATTCATGGAATTTCAGGTCTTTTTGATTGTTGAATTTCTTGGAATTCTAGTCTCCATTAACCAAATTGAGATCTGGTTTTATGTCAAGATGACAAGGGAAACGGAGCAGGGTTGAAAATTTAAGAATAATTAAGAGATGAGTTCGTAAACTTTCAGAATATATGAGAAATTAATGAGATATATTGGAGGCACCGCCTGAGTGAAAGTTCTTCAGCACCGAATATGAAATTGAGGAATCTAAGTGAAGACCACTTTTCTGGTAAGATTTTCGGGGACGAAAATCCCCAAAGGGGGGGAGAGTTGTAATATCTTGATTTTGGGCCTAGTCGGAATAGTGGTTTCGTAACCACAAAATTTGAGATAGAAATAATTATTTTATGATTATTTTGAGGTCTATGACATGATTGCATGATTGTGTGAAAATTTCGTGAATAAATTTTATGCATAAAGTGCTTAAATTGAAATTAGGGACTAAATCGAATAATTTGCAAAACTTGCATTCTAGAAGTTTCTAGTATGAAATTGTTTTGAAATATTAATTAGGAGGTCTTAAATAGAAATTTTACCAATTTCTAAGTCTATGGACAAAAATTGGACATGGATGGAATTTTTGGAAAGTTTAGTAGTAAGGGCATTTTGGTCATTTAGGGGTAAAATGAATTAAAATACAAAATTAAAAGCCAATTTTGCTCATCTTCAACCCCATGGCCGAATATAGCAAGGAGAAACCATGGCTAGGGTTTTTCAAGCTTCCAAGCTCGATTGTAAGTCCGTTCTAGCCTCGTTTTTAATGATTTTTACGTTTTTAGAGTCCCGGTAGCTCGATTAAGCTTATGCTAGCAATAATTCAACCTAGGGTTCATATTTGGAAAAATACCCATAGGTGAAATTTGTGTATTTTGGTGTTTTATGATAGAATATGAGGTTTTAAATTATGTTAGACAACTTGTGCTACTCGGTTTTAAGCGAAAACTAGCAAAAGAGCTTAATCGGTAAAAATACCTAATAGTCATAAGTACATGTTAGAGTGAGAATTTGATGTTTCTATAGAAGGGAAAAATGATCAGCATGTCATAAAACATAAGAAAATGGGCTGAAGTTTAATTTACGAGCTTTGGGGAAAAAGTGTAAATATGCAAAAGTTTAAGGGCAAAACTGTAATTTTGCAAAAATATGATTTTGGGTCAATTTGAATAATGTGAGTCCTAATTAGACTATATTTTAAATGATAGAGCAAGGAAAACTGAAATTCGGGCTAAAATGGAAAAATACCAAGTTGTGGACGAAATGGTAAAAGTAGCCATTTTCGCATACGAGGTAAGTTCATGTGTAAATAATGTAGCATAATTGTTATTTTTAAGTTATTGATGTTAATTATATGATATGCTGATTTTTTTTTATCGTGAAACATTATGCTTTGTGGTTAATGTTGAGTAATATGCAAATTATGTTTACTACTTGATAAATATGAATTGCTACCGAGTATCGGTTCTGATATTCCATGGAAGACGGCAATGTGAGATCGAGGAAAAAAGCCCGTTTGAACCTTAGGAATAGATTAGGATACAAGTGACATGTCACTAGCATGGTTGAGCATCCGAACTCGTTGAGTTGAGTCCGAGTTCACTTATGGATGCGAATGTCCGAACTCGTTGAGTTGAGTCCGAGTTCACTTATGGATGCGAACGCCCGAGCTCGTTGAGTTGAGTCCGAGTTCACTTAGGGGCGGGTTACATGATTTCTTGATTACATATGAGGCACTTATGTGCAAATTATCCGTGTATCC
This sequence comes from Gossypium hirsutum, assembly GCF_007990345.1. Lineage (NCBI taxonomy): Eukaryota > Viridiplantae > Streptophyta > Magnoliopsida > Malvales > Malvaceae > Gossypium > Gossypium hirsutum. The sequence continues at coordinate 77,017,076 of NC_053430.1, read as the reverse complement.
GAGTTGTATTCCGATGTGTTCAACGGGTGAAATTTCTAGTGAAATGAAAGAACACTTAAGATGCAAGCGACATTTTGGTAAGTGTTGTGAAATGGACACTTTGGACAGGTATGTTCTTAACCCTTGGGTTGATAATAGATACAACAACAATAAGGTAGTAAGATGATGAATGATGTTTAGAAATATGATATATGTTTTGGTGATACCAAGCTAAAGTTGTTTGGTATATTTGTATTGTTATGTTACTTGTTATTTACATATGAACTTACTAAGCATTTATGCTTACTCCCTTCTCTTTATTTACTGTAGTTTTGAACAAGCCAGCTTGGGAATCGGGACGGGTCAAAGGTTCGATCACACTATCCAAAGGACTTTCATCTGGGTAAATGGCTTGTAAAACTTAAGTATGGCATGTATAGCAATATATTTATTTTGTGTAAATAATTTTATGATATGGCCATGATTGGTTGAGAAAATGTTTGATATTGATAAGTCATGGTGATGGTTAAATTTAGATCATGTTTGATATCATGGAAGTTTAATAGGTTATCTAGTTCATAATAACTCATGAAAAGATGAAATTTGCCTTAAAACAGAATATTGCTGCAGCAATGACATGAATTTGAAAAATCACTAAAAATAGTATAAATGGAATTAAATGATGAGAAAGTTATGAAATTGAAGCTTAATGAGTCTATTTTCATATGGATAAAAAAACATGCATATAAATTATACTTTATGAGATATTTGAAACCTTGTGAAACAGGGCCAGAGTGATTTCTGGATCCTCTATTCTGACTTTAAAAATTTATAATAAATTGTAAAAAAATAATTAGAAGTCATTATTTATATGTACATATTCCTTATTTAGTCTAGTTTTAATAGAAACAAACCTTGTAGTCATTTAAATTCTGTATAGAGATATATCTGGTTCGTAATACACAGATGTCAGAGCAGTCAAACCCTGAAACAGGGAAGACTTTAACTAATAAACTGTACTAATTGGCCCAACCAAAAATTCTAGAAAAAAATTATTAAATATATATATGAGTCTAGATTTTGGGAAAATTTACAGATCTTGATTTCGAGTTTCTTAACTCGAGATATGATTTTTCTTGTAACTGTGATGCTAGTAGATAGAAAGCTGTGAATGTAGAAACAAAAGATTTGAAGTTCTTAATTTGATAAATTATGTTCGGTAACTCCTCAAGCTCGACTCCGACGACGGTTTTGGGTGTGGGGGCATTAAAGAAGGTGTGGTACACCGAGTCTCCGTGCCGATCCTGTAAGTTCTCTCTGAAAACTATATTTTGATTTTGATTGAAACTGCCATAGGTAGGATTACTGAAACTACTTTAGGTAGTAGACTGCACTGAAATACCTTATTTAGGGTAAACTAGAAAACTGTAGTAAGACGGTGATATGCAAAAAGGAACTCTGTATTACTACTGCTTTCCATAAAACATTCGTTAATAAACAACTGGAACTATAAATTGATCTGCATAAAACTGTTAATTCAAGATAAAACACAATTAGATAATGAGCACCAGAGGTACTGGTCTCTTGACCGTGCCGTTGGGGACGACGCGTTGTTCCAAGCTATGTTGCAAATTTTGGATAGGGTCGCTAGACCCAACACTGAATCTGAGGGCCAAGGGTCAGTTATAGAACGACTCCAGTCTAATGTAGTTGAGCTCTTCAGGGAGAGTGTAACTGGTGTCGCCCCTAACATGGCTAAGTATTGGATTGACGTATTGTCCTAGTCTATCTATAAATTATATTGAAGACACTCAAGTTAAATGTTGTAGTGTTTTGGAACTAGAGTGTGCAGCAGGAGCGGAGTGGTGTAGTCTGTGTTACGCAATTAATCTGTTAGTTGGAAATTTCAGAGATGAACTTTCTTTAAGGAGGGATGAATTGTAACGCCCCAAATTTTGGGCCTAGAAGTATTAGGTCTTAAGCATGGGAACAATTAGGAGGCTGCACATAAATGTTTAGTTGTGCAAGAAAGTGACACAACTGTGTATCTATTTCAGTGACTAAGTGTTCTGGGAAGTGTCTGAGAAGTCTTGGGTTCAAGCCTGGGCAAGTGCAAAAAGTTTTATTTTTAAAGGAATAAGCACTGTCTCTAGGCAGTAGGCTTTTAAAAAAATATGGGAAAAACATGACAGAAGAGGCCTACTGGTCTAGGGGCCAAGTGGTGTGTTATCTATGCCAGAGGATTGAAGTTCGAATCCTGGTGAGCGCAGTGGAGTGTTTTATTTTGCTGCTGTGCCATGGGAGTTCTGTGGTTTGACCGAAATACTAAAGTGGTTGAGGGGAATTTGAATTGAGTTGTTGAGGGATTAGTTTGAGTGATTTGAGGAGAGATTTAAGGAGGAAAATAAGGGATGTTAAAGGAGTGGGAGTGTTGTGTCGAATTAGGACTTTAGGTACTCAAAGAATTTGGCTTTGGGGGGAAGAATTGAGTTGTGCAAATTATTATTGTTTTCTGTCACTCTTTTGGTTCATTTTCCTTTAGAGGCGACTACTGCATTTGGGACCGATTATTGTTTAGAGACCATTTGATTTTTCTTATTTTGGTCTATTCTAAATTTACTTTTCCCTAAGTTCTTTGAGTAGCTGATTACTCCCTATTCCATTTTCTCTCTCAATTATTCCCATTTCATTCACCTTGCTAATTGACCAATTGCTTCTTGTGCTCTTTCCCCCTCTTCATCTTAGTTTGTTGTAGCCAAATACCCCTTTCTCTTCTCTCTCTATTCCTTCGACTTTTATCGAGAGTCCTTTCTTGCATTGTTAAAACCGAATACCTTCTTCTTTTCCCCTCTCCTACTTTAGGTTTGTCTCTTAAAGGGGGGATTTGCTTTTGTGTTTTTCTATTTCCTTTGGCCGAATATTTGGTCTTTCCATGCTCCCTCTTCTGTCGACTTTTCTTCTCCTAGCAGTTGGTTCTATCCAACGCGAGCTGCTTTTGGTTGGTAAGTAGTGCGCTAAGGGCAGAAGTTATGTCTCAAGCGTTGTAAGTAGTGTTGTTACTTATTCAATAGATTAGCTTATTAAGTCTCGAATGTATTGCAGGATATATCTGAAGGGGTTTGTGGTCTGTCGCTCATAATGGATTAAGTGTGCGATCTTTCATTGATCAACCACGACAAGTGACTAGAATCTCTTTGATAAGTGTTATAACAAAAATAATTATTAATCTTGTTATTAAAAAGGGACTGATGGCAGGTTGTGTTTGAATTTAGGGTTGGAGTGCCTGTAGTTTATTTGCGCGTGTTCGCAATCAGGTGTGTAACAACACTGCCATAATCGTAAATCGACAAAAGCCGAAATAGGTGAGCATTGACACTGCATAAGCATACGCTCACTCATGTGGTAGTCCGTATGCCTAAATGTAGGCGTTAGATCGTAGAGGCCACCATGAGCGATTTCATGAGCTTAGGTCGTTTTAGGCCACGTCGGGCTGAAATAAGCCGTATGGGCCCCACACAGTAAATCGCATGGACGTGTTGAGAATATTGGGCCAGGCTGTGTATCCACACGGCTAAGGCCATTTCTGGGCTATATGGGCCACACGGTGTGTGGGCCCACATGGGTCTGCATTATGGGCCTTGGGCCCATTTGTACTGTTTAGCTGTTAAGGTTGCACGGGTCACCCGATATGACTATGGACCTACTGTTGGGTCGGTATGTATACCTAGACCCCATATTAATAAATGATTGTTTTGCCCTTATGAGGTAAAATAACTGTTTTTCCCTCATGAGGTAAAATGACGATTTTTCCCTCATGATGTAAAATGACTATTTTGCCCTCATGAGGTAAAATGACTGTTTTGCCCTTATGTGGTAAAATGACTGCTTTGCCCCTATGTGGTAAAATGACTGTTTTGTCCTCATGAGGTAAAATGACTATTTTGCCCTTATATGGTAAGATGATTGTTTTGCCCTATGTGATGTGTATATATATGTCCATGTATGACCTTTTTTTGCATGTTATTTAAATTGTAATGGATATATGTATGATTCTATGATATGACATGACATGATCGTATGATGCATTGCATGGGGATGGGTTTATACTGATCGAAAGAAGTGTACTGAAAGGCTTTGAGCCTAAATCACTGGCAGCCCAGCTGCATATTACTATTTAGTGCTGCAACTGGTGCTAATTCTGGAGTGTAGGGATGGGTGGGTTGATTATATCCCCACATGGAGTGTGGGGTTGGACGGAGATGGAGTGTAGAGGCTGAATGGGTAGGACTTGTATTCTGTTACTGCACTGTTTATTGTTACTGTATTGGGCCAAGGCCCAAACATACGACTGTTTCTATATTGAGATGGGCTAAAGCCCAGACTGATATTGTCACTGTTACTAAAAAGGGCTTAGGCCTAAACTGTGTTTGTTTTCTGATTGTTTGCTTATATGGGATTGCACACTAAGTTTTCATAAGCTCACCCATCTGTTTATTTGAACAAGTAATCCCCAGGCTTAGGCGAATCGGTGTTTAGAGGGACCAAAGGCGGCCACCCAACTGCGTTTACTATCATACTTACTTTATATTTATAGTAATTTTAATTTGAGTATTTTTACTGTAATAAGGCCACTATGGATTTGAACTTTAATTTAGGTTTTTATTGGCTTGGGTTTACAACTGCTAGCAGTAGGAAAAGACGTGTGTTTTCAAAAAGATAAATGTTTTTCAAAACACCATGTTTACGTAACATATTTTAAAAGCTTCTGCAACAAACAATGTTTTAAAAAGTAATAACTATTTTAATGTGATTAACATTTTTCCAAACGCCTTGTGTTTTAAATTAAATGAAAAGATCACACAAAGAGGATAAATTGAAAAAGGGTTTTTACAATATCGTACTTTACAAAAAACACTTCAATTGACATTGCCTGTAACGCCCCCACGCTCGAAACCGTCGCCGGAGTCGAGCTTGAGGGGTTAACGAACATAATTTATCAAATTAAGAACTTCAAATATTTTGTTTCTACATTCACAGCTTTCTAGCTACCCACGTCATAGTTATAAGAAAAATCATATCTCGAGTTACGAAACTTGAAATCAAGATCCGTAAATTTTCCCTAAATCTAGACTCATATATCTATTTACTAATTTTTTCTAGAATTTTTAGTTGGGCTAATTAGCACATTTTATTAGTTAAAGTCTCCCCTGTTTCAGGGTTCAAGTGCTCTGACCTCTGTGTATTACGAATCAGATATCTCTCTATACAGAATTTCAATGACTATTAAGTTTGTTTCTATTAAAACTAGACTCAATAAGGAATCTGTAAATATAAAGAATGACTTCTAATTATTTTTTAAAAATTTATTATGAATTTTTAAAATTCAGAATAGAGCATCCAGAAATCACTCTGGCCCTGTTTCACAAAAGTTTAAATATCTCATAAAATGTAATTTATATGCCTATTTTGTTCAATCCACATGAAAATAGACTCATTAAGATTAAATTTCATAACTTACTCATCATTTATTTCCATTTATACTATTTTTAGTGATTTTTCAAATTCATGTCATTGCTGCAGCAATATTCTGTTTTAAGGCAAATTTCATCTTTTCATGAGTTGTTATGAACTAGATAACCTATTAAACTTCCATGATATCAAACATGATCTAAATTTAACCATCACCATGACTTATCAATATCAAACATTTTCTCAACCAATCATGGCCATATCATAAAATTTTTTTTACACAAAATAAGTATATTGCTATACATGCCATACTTAAGTTTTACAAGCCATTTACCCAGATGAAAGTCCTTTGGATAGTGTGATCGACCCTTCGACCCATCCCGATTCCCGAGCTGGCTTGTTCAAAACTACAGTAAATAAAGAGGAGGGAGTAAGCATAAATGCTTAGTAAGTTCATATATAAATAACAAGTAACATAACAATACAAATATACCAAACAACTTTAGCATGGTATCACCAAAACATATATCACATTTCTAAACATCATTCATCATCTTACCACCTTATCGTTGTTGTATCTATTTTCAACCCGGGGGTTAAGAACATACCTGTCCAAAGTGTCCATTTCACAACACTTACCAAAACGTCGCTTGCATCTTAAGTGTTCTTCCATTTCACTAGAAATTTCACCCGTTGAACACATTGGAATACAACTCGGATACACGGATAATTTGCACATAAGTGCCTCATATGTAATCAAGAAATCATGTAACCCACCCCTAAGTGAACTCGGACTCAACTCAACGAGCTCGGGCGTTCGCATCCATAAGTGAACTCGGACTCAACTCAACGAGTTCGGATGCCTAGTTACATTTCACGAACTCGGACTCAACTCAACGAGTTCAGACATTCGCATCCATAAGTGAACTCGGACTCAACTCAACGAGTTCGGATGCTCAACCATCCTAGTGACATGTCACTTGTATCCTAATCTATTCCTAAGGTTCAAATGGGATTTTACTCGAACACATATCCTTGCCATCTTCCATAAAATACCGAAACCAATACTCGGTAGTACTTTATATTTAACAAATAATACACTTAATTTGCATTTTATTCGAAAATAACCACAAAGCATATATTTCATGATAAAAATCAGCATATCATATAATTAACATCAATAACTTAAAAATAACAATTATGCTACATTATTTACACATGAACTTACCTTGGTACCAAAATATAAAGATTTTGCAATTTAGTCCACAATCTTTTCTTTTCCTCGATCGCGACTTGAATCTCGTTTCTCTTGATCTATAATGCCAAATTAATCTTATTTAATACATACATTCATCAAAACAGCATTTAATACGAACTTTGGAAAAATTACACTTTTGCCCCTAAACTTTTGCATAATTACACTTTTGCCCCTAGGCTCGGGAATTAAACTTTATTCCTTATTCTTATGTTTTATAACATGCTGATCACTTTTCCCTTCTATGGCAACATCAAATTCTCACTCTAGCACATACTTGTGACTATTAGGTATTTTTGCCAATTAAGCCCTTTTACTCGTTTTCACTCAAAACCGAGTAGCACAAGTTGTCTAACATAATTTAAAACCCCATATTCTATCATAAAACATCAAAATACACAAATTTCACATATGGGTATTTTTCCAAATATAAACCCTAGGTTGAATTATTGCTAACATAAGCTTAATCGAGCTACCGGGATTCCAAAAACGTAAAGAACATTAAAAATGGGGCTTGGAATCACTTACTATGGAGCTTGGAAGCTTGAAACAAACCCTAACTATGGAGAACCCTTGAAATTTTTGCCTAATGAAGAAGATGGACAAAAATTGGCTTTTAATTTTATTTTTAATTCATTTTAATAACTAAATGACCAAAATGCCCTTACTACTAAACTTTCCAAAAATTCCTTCCATGTCCTAATTTTGTCCATGAACTTAAAATTGGTCAAATTGCTATTTAAGACCTCCTAATTAATATTTCAATGCAATTTCATACTAAAAACTTCTAGAATGCAAATTTTGCAACTTATTTGATTTAGTCCCTACTTTCAATTTAAGCACTTTAGACATAGAATTTCATCACGAAATTTTCACACAATCATGCAATCATATCATAATCATCAAAATAATTATAAAATAATTATTTCTATCTCGAATTTGTGGTCACGAAACCACTATTCTGATTAAGCCCTAATTTAGGATATTACATCGCTAGATTCAGCAATAACGTCCAGGCCGAGTTTGGGGTGTTGAAAAACTTAGTAATCGAACACATATCTTTCATTTACTACTATCAAACTTCATAAAGCTCATATTATCAATAATGGCATAACTCAAAATCATCAACAAAATCAAAAATTAGGGCATGGGCATGGGCTTGATAGATTACTAAGCAACGATTATAAAAACGTAGAAATTATCAAAAATAGAACAAAATGCATACCTTAATCCTCAAATTATTTAGCCGAACCCTAAAAGATTTTCTTTTTTTTTTCTTTGTTAATTTTGGCCATAGATGAACACAAATGACTTAATTTTAATGTTTTGTTTTATTATAATTCTTACTAGGGTCTAAACCGGACTGTTACAAATAAAGCTTGTTTCAAATGTGGTTCATTAGATCACTTTATTTGAGATTGTCATGAGTTAACTGAGAAAGATAAATTTCAGAATGCAAGATCGAGTAACACAGCTACTAGAGGGAGACCACTTAGAAATACGAGAAATGTGACCAGTAGTAAAGGAACAACAGAAGACTCTGCTGTGAGATTTGAGGCTAGTGCACTAGCTAGAGCTTACGCTATTCGCGCTCGCGAAGATGCGTCATCACCAGATGTTATCACCTGTACATTTTCTCTCTATGACACTATTATAATTGCCTTGATTGATCCTAGATCGACTCATTCATATTTTTGTATGAATTTAGTGTCTAGTAAGAGTTTTCCTATTGAGTCTACCGAATTTGTGATTAAAGTATCGAACCCCTTAGGTAAGTATGTTCTAGTTGATAAAGTTTGCAAAAATTTTCCTTTGATGACTCGGGGTTACTATTTTTTGACAAATTTGATGCTTTTACCATTTGATGAATTCGATGTGATTTTGGGTATGGATTGGTTGACTCTACATGGTGTTGTTGTGAATTGTAGATGAAATACTATTGAATTGAAATGTTAGAATAGTGAAATCCTTCAAAATGAATCAGATGAGTGTGAGCATGCTGAACATTTGAGAACCGTATTACAAATACTGAGAGATAAGTAGTTGTTTGCTAAATTCAGTAAATGTGAGTTTTGGCTTTGAGAAGTTGGATTTTTAGGGCATATTTTTTCAGAAAAAGGTATCCGAGTTGATCCGAGTAAGATTTCCGCAGCTGTTGATTGGAAACCACCAAGAAATGTGTTTAAAGTCCGAAGCTTTCTAGGATTGGCTAGTTACTATCAATGTTTTGTATAAGGATTCTCGATGATTGCTACACCAATGACTAGATTTCTATAAAAAGATGTGAAATTCGAGTGGTTCGAGAAATGTCAACAAAGTTTTAAGCAATTGAAATCATTGTTAATTGAGGCACCAGTTTTAGTTCAGCCTAAGTCGAGTAAAGAGTTTGTGATTTTTAGTGATGTGTCATTGAATGGTTTGGGTTATACTTTGGTGCAAGAGGGTAAGGTGATTGTAACACCCCGAACCCGAGACCGTCGCCGGAGTCGAACACGAGGTGTTAACAGACTTCAAACCACTTATTTGACATTTCCCAGACAAGCTGCCAATCTGCGTACTAGTCGCTTTAAAAATCATATCTTGAGTTCTGAAACTCAAAATCCAGTTCCGTAAATTTTCCCTGGAACTAGACTCATATACCTATATGGTAGAATTTTTGTAGAATTTTTGGTCAGGCCAATTAGTACAGTTTATTAGTTAAATTCTCCCTATTACAGGGTGCGACTACACTGACCTTCATGCATAACGATTTGGATAACTCCCTGCACAAAGCTTCAATACTGATTCCGTTTGTTTCTATAGAAACTAGACTCAGAGAGGAATCTATAAATATATGGCATGACTCCTAATTATCTCTGGTTAATTTATAATGAATTTCCAAAGTCGGAACAGGGAACCCAGAAACCGTTCTGGCCCTGTCTCACGAGAAACTGAATATCTCTTAACATACTGTCCATATGATCGTTTCGTTACTTCTATATGAAAATAGACTCATCGAGATTCGATTACATAATTTATTCACTATTTAATTCCATTCCTACTAATTTTTGTAATTTTTCAATCCCACGTCACTGCTGCTGCCAGCATCTGTTACTGAAGCAACTATGCCCATTTCGTGATTTCTCATTGATCTATCTAGTAATTCATCATACATATCACAAAATTATAATCATGACTAGCCATACCAAAGGCTAATCATTGTCAAACATCTCCCTACTACACTATTGCCATATCATGAATCTTAACACCAAAATTAATCAGCCATAACATATGGCATAAAAAGAAAATCGAATTACCAAGACTTACGACCTAACGTTCTAAAACCAAATCCAACCGAACATTTATGCCATTTGTTATGGCTAAAATTTTACATACCAAATTTCAACAAAACATATTAGCCTATACATGCCGAAATGTTCTCCTAGACCGACTAAAAAGAAGATACCAAAAGTTGCTAGCCGGTGTGATGACTCCGATGACGGCCCGATCACGCAAAAAGAGACGAGTCCAAGAAACCTAAAATAGGTGACAAGGAAACACCGAGTGAGTATATAACTCAGTAAGTCATAAGCAATGCACTACCATCCATTAATAACATTATCACAAGAGGAAGCAAAATGGAACGAGGCTAGTTACTCCATCCATACCGAACCATACCATAGTTCCTCAAACCTATCGGTTCAAGCTCATACCAAGTCATGCATTCACATTCCATATACTAATCAATAGGATATTTGAGGCATTTTCATACATCATTTCATTTTCGTTACAATCATACAACTAAACGACCTTTCACCTATTCCATGATAAATCTTATGTACGTGACTTCAATTATAATTGTCACATAGGTTCAAACTTACCAAGCTCAACTTCAAATATAAACATAGCGCCTATTAGTCACGAACTCGAGGTACTTACCCGATCCGCTGTCCGTGATCAACTCAATAATGTCGCACACTTAGTATCCATAGTGATTCAAAAGTATATATTAAGTCCGCACACTCAGTGCTATATAATCAACTTGCACACTTAGTGCTATATAATCAAACTCGCACACTTAGTGCTACATAATCAAACTCGCACACTTAGTGCTGTACAATTTAAACCCGCACACTTAGCGCCAATCTCATGATCATAAATGTTTATACCCGCACTCTTAGTGCCGAGATCAACAACTCAATACATCTCACCTCTTTTCTTTTCATTCAACACTTTCATCACCACATACATACATGTATATATATATTTATCATTCCATTCAGCATCATTACATAGACGTTATGACCATTTAAATTAATACAAACTATATGCTTAATGACTTACTTTATGTTGGGTAAAATAATTCCAAGTCGGCTACTCGATGACCTTCGATTTCCCCTTGTTGGACGCCTCTCCTTTAGGTTCTTGAGCTTAAATAAATAAATCAACTAGTTTAATTACCTTGCTAGTTATTTATATCCCATAACATTAATAGTTTCATATCAAAAGAAGCATACGGCAACATTTTATTTCAAGGTACATATTCATAATTCAAATTCGACCATATAAACCAATATCATCCACTTGATCAATTATAGAGAATTAAAGTTAATATCACAATGTGTACTCTATATGGCCCATTATACATAATCAAATTTAACAGCATCTATATATTTACTCATATGGCCGAATATACATACCCCCATATAATATCATTTTCATTCCATTTAACACTTAATTTCCACCACATAAACACTTGGCCGAATAATCCTAAACTAGCAAAACTCCACATTTGTTCATACCATCTTTTAAATTCACATGTATATTTTATTTTTACATGAACCATAGCCGAATCGTTTTAACCATGAGTAACATAACAAGCATAAATCATACTTATGGATATACCATGGCCGATTCAATCTAATCACATCCAAAATCATCAACCATTTTCAATGCATATAACATATATAAACATGAATAAGTTTCATATAATCTCTTAACACATTAATTTCTTTCATCAACAATCTTTTGTTTCTTTATCCATCAAAACTTAAAGGTAAGAAAAAAATCAAGTTCTTCTCACACATACCATAACCGAAAGTTCCATCCAACACTCTAAATTCAAAATTTTAGTATGGCTAGGTAAGAAAAACGTGATGATTAACCTGAACAAACTAAGATTTCAAAAGAAAGATTAACAAAATTTAGTAACCTTCTCTTCATTCAAAAGGTCGAATGCCTTTGCCCCCCCTCTTTTTCTTCTTCTTGTACGGCTAAGAAGAACAAGGTAATAACCCCTTTTTTTTTACTTCTTTTATTATCCTTAGTATTTCTTTTATTATTTCCTTTCCTTTACATAAAATAATGACCACTTCATGGAAATTTACCACATATTCTAATATATGCTCCATCATGGTCGGCCACTATGTATAAAAAAAGGAGTATTTGACATGCAAAGCCATTATTTTCACTACATGCTTTAATAGGTCCTTATAAATTAACCTATCACATTTCAAAATTTTCTCACATAAGTCCTATTTACTAAAATTCACCTACAATTAAATAAAATTCAAATATGAAATTTTCACACATGCATATATACATATAATAAGCATCAAATATGATAGCTAATTATTTTTATGACTCGGTTTAGCGGTCCCGAAACCACTTCCCGACTAGGGTCAATTTTGGGCTGTCACAGTGATAGCTTATGCCTCTAGACAGTTGAAACCGCATGAAAAGAATTATCCGAAGCACGATTTAGAGTTGGCCGCTATTGTATTTGCTTTGAAAAATTTGGTGACATCATTTATTTGATGAAAAGTGTCACATATTTTTTTATCACAAGATTTTGAAGTATTTAATGACTCAATAAGACTTGAATTTGCCACAACAAAGATGGCTCGAGCTGTTGAAAGACTATGAGTTAGTGATTGATTATCATCTGGGGAAAGCAAACGTAGTCGCGGATGCTCTTAGTAGAAAATCTTTATTTGCTTTGTGAGCGATGAATATGCAGTTAAATTTGTCTAGTGATAGTTCAATTTTGGCTGAAGTAAAAGCTAAATCATTATTTCTTCAACAAATTTGTGAAGCTCAGAATTGTGATAATGAATTGCAAGCTAAAAGAGTGCAATGTGAGTTGACTACTGATTCAGACTATCAAATCAGATCCGATGATTATTTAACGTTTCGAAATAGAATATGTGTACCAAAGAATTCCTTGCTTACTTATAAAATTCTACATGTAGCACACATTGGTTGTTTATTTGTTCATCCGAGAAGTTCTAAAATGTACAATGATTTGAAACAGTTGTATTGGTGGACAAGCATGAAACGAGACATTTCAAAGTTTGTGCCAAGGTGTTTAGCTTGTCAACATGTTAAAGCCGAACATAAAGTACCTTCGAGACTACTACAGCTTGTGATCATACTAGAGTGGAAATGAGATAGAGTTACGATGGATTTCGTATCGGGATTAACCTTGTCTCCAAAAAAGAAAGATGCTATTTGGGTTGTCGTTGATCGACTGACAAAATTGGCACATTTAATTCCAGTACATACAGATTATTCGCTTGATAAACTGGTTCAATTGTACATCTCTGAAATTGTTAAATTACACAGGGTGCCAGTTTCTATAATTTTGGATAGAGATCCGAGGTTTACGTTGCGATTTTGGAAGAATTTGAAAGAAGCTTTGGGAACACGGTTGCGCTTTAGTAGTGCTTTTCATCCACAAACTGACGGTCAGACTAAGAGAATAATTTAGATTCTCAAAGATATGCTTCTTTGTTGTGTATTAAAGTTTGAAGACAGCTGGGAGAAATATCTACATTGGTTGAATTCGCGTATAACAACAATTTTCAATCGAGCATAAAAATGGCGTCGTATGAAGCATTTTATGGTCGCAAATACCGAACTCCATTATACCCGATTGAGCTTAATGAGAAAAAGATTCACTAGGTCGCAAAGTGTAACACCCAAAACCCATCCTGGACATTATGGCTAAATCTTACGATGTCACATTAAAGTGTTTTTCGTAAAGCATGAAATTATTTGAAAAGCCCAATGTTTATTTAGCCTCTTTGTGTGAACTAGAAAATGATTTAAAATTTGCGTCACTATCAAAAAGTATTCACTTTAAAACTTATTAATTCAAAAATCTCGTTTATCGCGGAAGCTTGTGAAATGATTTTGTGTATTCGTGGTATTTTGGTAAACCATGCATATCTTTTGAAAACTCGTATCCTACTACTAGCAGATATAAATAAAAAATAAATAAACCCAAAAAATTAAAAAATTATAGAGGCCTTATTACATAATGAAACCCAAAATAAAATCTTATTCAGAACATTAAAAAAAACTTCGTCGAGTGGCCACCTCTGAGCCCTCCGTCGTCTCGATTCGTCTAAGCCTTGGGATTTCCTACACAATTAACAGGTGGATGAGTTTACAAAAACTCAGGGTGTGAAATCTCATAAAAGCATACAATCAAAGTAAACACAATTTAGGCCTAAGCCCTCAGTTTTAGTTAGGGGCCTTAGCCCCTCTTTCAGTAGCAGTAACAGTCTGGGCTTGAGCCCATTACAGTATCAGTGGCAGTCTAGGCCTTAACCCATTTTAGTAAGTATGCAAACACAGAATCCTACCCAATCCATCAGCTACACACGATCTCCGTACCAACCTTACACACCATATGGGGATTAGATCGACCCACCCAACCCTACACACCAAGTCGTATCGGTTACGGCACTAAAATAATATTTACAGTAGAGTTGCCGGTAATAGAATTATAGCTTTTCAGTACACTTCCTCCAAAATCATATATCCCACCCCATGCAATGCAACATGATATAAATGTACATACAGTAAAAATGGCATGCTTAAACAATCATACATCACATAAGGGTAAAACAGTCATCTTACCAAAACTAAGGGTCCATTTACACTTACCGGCCCAACAGTAAGTCCACAATTGTCTTGGGTGACCCGTGCAACCTTAACAATCAATCGATGATAATGGGACCACGGCCAATATTGCGGGCCCATGTTGGCCCATACACGTATAGCCTACATAGCCCAAATTGGCCTTAGCCGTGTGGTTTACACAACCTAGCCCAATAGTAACCACACTTTTATGTGATTGATTCTGTGTAGGGCCCATAGGCCCATTGGGTCTACATGGCCCAGTATCGTTTCAGCCCATAAAGACGCTCACAACCATCACATCAACCACATGGCCATGTTTTGTCACACGGCCTGCCACACGGGTGCCCGCACGCCCGTGTGGTGTCATCAACCCACTTTTTTGGCTTTTCACCCTTTTCAATTTCACATCCAATGGCAGTGTTACACACACCTGTTATGGGGTTGTAACCGAAACACTTTCGAGATCAACGCACCTATGATTAAGAACAATCCTTCATTAGCCTAAAACCATCGTTAATCCATACAACAATATCGAAAAGGATTCATTCGATCCACTGTCACTTACCAAACCAACAATCACAGATCCTTACTGACTTAACACCCACGTACCACTCCAAAACTTCGACCTTCATAAGAAACATTTGATCGATTCATAAGTATTTAAAGTCCAATAAAAACACATCTTATTTAAAGAGCTTACCCCAAAAGTGAATAGAACGCTTGTAATGAGAAGAATAATTGGCTTCAACTTCCACAATAGAATCCACACCCCTAGCAAGATTAGACAGATCATAAGATGTTTAGACGAAAAGCATACATTCGGCCCCAAAGAGAAAGAGAAGGGGAAAGCTGAAACTTGGCAGTAGAGCTAACAGAGATTCGGCTAGAAAAGTAATAATGAAGCGATTGTACTTACCCTTACCAATCACTCAAATGTCTTTTGGCAATAGTCAATCAAGGAGATTTGGCCCAAGCAAGAAGAATAGAAAGATTTGAGAGAGGGAAGAAAAACTGTATTTGATCAAAGAGGTGATCAATTGAGGCAAGGATAAGAAGGAGAGATTCAAACAAGACTAAGGATAAAAACTGAAAAGGTCAGAGAGAGAAAAGAAAGGAAGTTATTTGACTACAAAAGGTATCAAGGGAAAATAGTTGTCAAAGAGTAAAAGGAGAAGAACAGCAACAGAGAAAGTCCCAAAATAACAGTACCCAAAAGCACTAGTCAAAAACAACCAACACCGAAAGACTTTCTAGCACAAATCGACTTCAGAAAACAAAGAGTGAGCAAAACCGCAATTTGGTGAAATCTTGAAATGAAATGACAGATTACCAATACATAGCCGAATTTTACCCCAAAAGAACTCCCCAATTTCGTTCAACCTTCCACGCACTAAACATCTACCCAACAAGCCTACACAACTGAAACACTAAGTTCTAGAGTTCAAACCCGGCAAGACTCTTCTCCAAATTCGAACTTGCTTGATTTTCTCCTTAATTTCCTCTCATCCATCTCTTCAAATTTGTGTAACAACAACCCCATTCAAATCTTTTCAAACTCTTGGTGTTTCGGTCAAACACAACTTCCTCCCAAGGCCACCAGCAAAAATAATCTCCATTTCCACAAGCAATGATTCGAGCCTCAGACCACTAGCACACTCACACGCCACTATCCATTAGACCAGCAGGCCCATTCTGTCATGTTTTTACCAAAATAAACTCATAACCCTACTGGCCAAAGATAGGGGTTTTATCCTTAAAAAGCACAATTTTGTGGAAGCCAAGGCTTGAACCCATGACTTCCCAGACACTTCCCAAAACACACAACCACTAAGCCAAACATGCGTTTGTGTCACTTTGTTGCACAACTAAATATTTATGCGCAGTCTCCTAACTATACCCACACTCAAGACTTAATACTTCTAGGCCCAAACTTCGGGGCGTTACACAAAGATTCACTTCGATACAAGATTTATTGAGATAGCTTCAGCTATATATATTGGCACTTAGGGTGCAAGCTTCCCGAGTATCCTATATTATTCAAAATGGTTCAACGGGTATATCGAAGATATGAAATGGTGAGAATAGATACGTATCAGTACAGGTATGTACGGAAACTGTAAATGCATCGAACATGTGAAAGAAGTAAGCTTATGGTTATATAGATGATTGAATACATGTTAACATTTTTGGTTAATTATTTTGTAGTATGTTATATGCATATTTTGAATGGTAAATTAAATGGTGAGTTTTTCTTATTATCTTCATACGAGCTTACTAAGATTTATAGCTTACATTGTTTACTTTTTCGTGTTTTATAGTGATTTCATAGTTAGATCTATACAGCTCGATTTAGACCCTATTCAGAACAGTGGTTTTAGGACCACGAATTCGAGTCAGAAAAATATTTAAAAAATATTTTCTGTGTTTATTAGGTGTGAATTAATATTCGTAAAATTTTTGTGTTTTAATTTTATTGTTTGAATGCCCGATTTAATAAAAGGGCTTAATCGCTTAAAATGAAAATTTGATAATTTAATGTGTAAGGGCCGAAATGTGATTTTCTCTATAATTTGAAGTGTTTAAGTTGCAATTTGTCCATGATAGCCTGTAATGGACGGTAGTGACCTTATATTATATAGTTTTATTATTAAATTATAAAGGTTAATTATGTAAAATACATAATAAGTTATCATAAAATAAAACATAAAATTTAAAGGCCATTAGTTCATCTTTCTTTTTTGAACGAAACTTGAAAAAGAAAGAAAAGAAATAAAGCCTAGGGTATTCGACCATTGTTGAGCTTAATCAAGGTATGTAACTAGCTTGGTTTTTGATCATTTTTACGTTTTTGAGATTGTTGCATTGTAATGTACAAAGCCCATGCTTGAATTTCTGATTTTGATGAATATTTTGAGTTATGCCATTGATGAATAATTGAGCCCTGTGATGTTAGATGATGAATTATGAAAAATATTTTTTAGATTAATATGTTTTGTATTGGAATTTTTAATGATTTTGAGTAATTAGGGCTAAATTGCAAAAATAATAAATTGAGAGACTAAAATGTGAAATAAATGAAATTTATGGACTTGTATGAGCATAAGGAAGATTCGGCCTAAGCATGGTGTGTGCAAATTTTGCATGTTTTGTGTTTTGTGCAATTTGGATTAAATTGTAAAAAGTGTAAAATGTCAGGGGTGAAATGGTAATTTTCCCATTTATGTGTTTTTGGACTAAATTGAATGAAATTATGTTTGAATGAGTTTAATATGAATATCTTTAGATCAAGAACCAAAGAGATCGGATTTGGATTCGGGGAAAACCAAAGTTGTCGATTAGTCGTCCTGTTCTGATTATCGTTGTCTGAGGTAAGTTTATAAGCAAATAGATGTTGTTAATTCTAAATAAATACGAGTTTTATATGCTCAAATGAATTATGTTAAAATGTATATATGAAAGATGAATGTGAATATGCTTAAAAGCTATATGTACTAGTTCGATTCGATTGAGTTACGATGTCCGAAAGCCCCGTACGAACCTTAGGAATAGCTAGGATACATATTTCATGACATAGGATTTTAGATATGTGTTCTCGTGTAAGACCACATCTGGGATGTTGGCATCGATATATGTGGTTACGTGTAAGACCATTTCTAGGACATCGGCATCGTATTTGATTCGTGTAAGACCCTGTCTGGGATAGTGGCATTACTATGTGATAGCATGTAAGACCACGTGTAACGCCCCAAATCTCTAGTGTTTTAATTTTTGGGTTATGTTGCATAATTGTATGCTTGCTTCAGTGGTTAAGGGCCCTAAGAAGTGTGGGGAGTCCTGGGTTCAAACCTTGACTTTAGCAAAATTTTTGGTTTTCTCTAAATAAAGCCCTTGATGCTAGATGTTAGGGTTCTTAATTAATTGCGGGGAAGATAAATCGTAAAAAGCCTACTGGTGTAAGGGATAGTAGCGTGTTACTGTGGATAGGAGACTGGGGTTCGAGTCTTGCTGCGTGCAAGTGTGTCTTATTTTTGCAAACGACTGAGTGGATAGTTGTGTGGCAATGGGACTCTACTGCTTGGACGATTGGGGTGTTTGAGTGGAGTAGGGGATCATGTAGCCGAATCTTAAGAGGAAAAAGGAGAATTTGGATTGTGGTCAGTTTGAGGTTGTTGAGGAGAGGTTTTAGGAGGGAATCAAGGAGATGTGATGAAGGTGGGAGTGGTAGTGCCGTATGGGGACTCTAGGGACTCAAAGGATTTTGGTTTGGGGGTGTTGAGGCTTCTTTGTTTCATTTCGATTGCTAGCTAGGGCGTTTCTTTTTGGTTTTTCACTTTCAGTTTTGGGATTGGTAGCCAAACTCTGAGTGTGGCCATCTGGGTATTCTCTCTTTTTGTATTCTTTCGGGTTTGTTTTCCCTTTGGACCTTTTCTCTACAGTGTCGAATCTTTCTTTTGCTTCTTTCTCCCTCGCTTATTTTGTTTGGCCGAATCCCTTTTGATCCTTTCTCTGTTCTTCTCCCTTCTCTCAACTGTTGCTCTTTCTTCTTTGTGCTTTGGCCGAATGTCCTTTGCCTCTTCCCCCTCTCTACTCATTCAGTTTTCTCATTGCTAGCCGATTATTCTATTCTTTTGGGTAATTGAATCTCTCTGCTCTTGATAAGGTAATTGGTCTTTCATTTGGGTTGTTGAATCCTCGCTTATAGCTAGATTTTACTGTGACGCCATCTATGTTAGGGTTCGCGGCATCTCTTTTTCTTTTCTCTCTCGATCAGAATAAGCTTCCTCTCTAACACCATCTCTTATCTACTATTTCTAATAGGGTTGTGATTGTTTTATCTCGTGTCTTGATTTTAGACTATACCATTGTAGGCCGATTACTTCTACGTGGTGTTAAGTCGTTGTTCACTTGGTTCTAGCCATTTACGTTCATGGTTTTAGTTAACAATATTGGGATGCAATACAGATTTTGTCAAGAATTTGGAAGGCAACTTCGATTAGTGGTTTAAGTGATATAAACCCTTTTGCTTATTCAAGGTAGGTAACAATTACCCTCTTTAGGGTTGGTGTTATTAAGAGGGTGTTAACTATAATGATTAAAGGACTGACTTTGGGTCATGATTGAATCTAGGTTTGGCAACTGTGGATATTAGCACACTTTTCGGAAACAGGTGTGTAATCACACTATAGTTAGCATAGATCGGCAAAAGCCGAAAACGTATGACCGTTGACGCTACACGAGCGTACACTTGCTCGTGTGGTGAACCAAATACACAAGCGTTGGCGTTCGATCATGGAGGCTACCATGGGCGATGTCCTGGGCTTAGGCCAATGTGGGCCACATTTGTAACACCCCTCACCTGTATCTGACACCGGGATAGGGTTCGAGGTGTTACCAGGATCTCACATTCATAAACATATTAAATCAAGTCACTAAGTTGCGCTCTAATTTAAAAATTTTCAAATATGCATATCATTTCCCTTAGACTTTCGAGACCTAAAACTTGCCTTGAGGTGGTACGGGACAAAACTGAGAATGTTTGATAAACTTTGGAAAACCTGGAAAATTTCTTTCAACTTGAAGTGTCACACGCTCGTGTGACTTGGGATACGCCCGTGCAATCACCCCGTGTCCAAGACTTGAGCATTCTGTTAAATTCACACGGCCAAGACACACGCCCATGTGTTTAGCCCGTGTTCCTTTAACAGACTTACCATTTTAGATGCAGGGGACACACGACCATACCACACGCCCACGGGTGTGGCCCGTGTGTCACACACGGCCTAGGCACATGCCCGTGTACCCAACCGTGTAGACCCTATTAGTCTATTTTCCAAGCCTATGGTCATCCTCTTTTAACACTTATACTAAATGAATATTAAAAACAAAGTAAAACATAATTATGCTCTCATAAATGATCTTTGCAAAAACTCATTGCATGAAACCTCATATCATTAGTTTCGTGCATGCTAAGTTATTTCTCATCTTGTATTTATGTGTTGTCGTACCACTTTAATACATTCAAGATTGGCTCATTCTTACGACTCATTGCCAATTGGAATTTAACCATCACACATGATTATAAACTTGCATGGAAGTTTTGTAGATCATAGCCTACTTCAAAACAAGCTGATCTCTATGGCCATAAACAAAAAGATAGATTTATCTTTACTAGCCTTCATTTGTCAAATCAAATGAACATGTAACAAAATACTCAAAAGACCTATACATGCCATTGAACAATTTAGAAATGTATTTATACCAAAGCTAGTCTATTTGATAGTATGCTGTGTAACACCCCAAACCCGGCCTGGAAGTTTGGCTTGAATCTGACGTGTCACATTGAAGTGTTTTTCAAAAACCATGTTTCCATTAAAAACCCTTCTTAATAATTAAAAACTTATACCCTTTTTAAACCTTGTTAGAAAACCTCAGCTAAATTACATTCTTAACAACTTTGTAAAAATCTTGGCAGTTGCAAAAGCCTAATTTAAAAATAATTGTGGATACGTGATGTTTTGAACAACAGTAGTTACTTTGGAAAACCGTGTTCTAATACTAGAAATTATAAGAACAATAAGTAAAATTTCAAATTTAAAATCCAGAAAATTACAACGGCTTTACGACAACCCACATAAAACATTTAAAAGTAATAATCAAAACTATAAAATAAACAGTGTGTGTGGCTTCCTCCGAGCCCCTCGCAGCTCCGATCCGTTTAAGGCTGGAAATTACCTGAAAGGTTAATAAACGGGGTGAGTTTACGAAAACTCAGTGTGAAATCTCCTACTATAAAAAAGGAACAGTCAGTCATATAATAGAATTATAAGTCTGGCCCCAGCCTTACTTATAGTTTCAGTATCAATTGGGCCTTAGCCCATTATAACAGACAGTACCAGATGGGCCTTAGCCCATTACAGAATAAGAAACATTATCAGAACTAGAATCAAAATGAGAATCAGAATCAGAATCAGGTGACAGAATCAGAATCAGAATCAAAATTAGGTGACAGAATTAGAATCAGAATCAGTATCAGGACACAAAATCAAAATCAGAATGTGAATGCAATCCCAACCCAATCCAGCCGTATACACCCCCGTACCAACCTTACACCATGTGGGGAGACTACTCGACCCACCAACCGCTACATACCACAGAAATTGCAGTGAGGTTGCCAGATATTGTAACGAAGTCACCAGATACAGATATTATGGCTAGGCCACCAGATCAGATATATATATATGTGTGGCGAAGCCACGAGATTGCAGCGAGGCTGCCAGATATTGTGATGAAGTCACCAGAATAGATATATGTGGCGAGGCCAGCAGATTGCAGCGAGGCTGCCAGAACGCTTCCTCCATCAATATAACCCGTATCCCATGCAACAGATATACATGTCATGGCATACAACATACAGAATCAGAATATCATGCCCATATTTGAATCAAACAGTCACAGCCTACTCATTCATATCACCAACATATATTCACAATCAAATCCGTCAACCACACAGTCCAAGTCAGCCACTTGCCCACAAGGGCAAAATAATCATTTAACACCCTAGGGGTAAAATGGTAATTTTATAAATCGAGGGTAAAACGGTAATTCTGTAAATCAAGGGTAAAATAGTAATTCTATAAATCGAGGGTAAAACGGTAATTCTGTAAATTGAGGATAAAATAGTAATTTTGTAAATCGAGGGTAAAATGGTAATTCTGTAAATCGAGGGTAAAATGGTAATTTTGTAAATCGAGGGTAAAATAGTAATTCTGTAAATCGAGGGTAAAATAGTAATTTTGTAAATCGAGGGTAAAACGATAATTTTATAAATCGAGGGTAAAATAGTAATTCTGTAAATCGAGGGTAAAACGATAATTTTGTAAATCGAGGGTAAAATAGTAATTCTATAAATCGAGGGTAAAAAGGTAATTTTATAAATCGAGGGTACTTTGGTAATTTTACAAGTCGAGGGTATTTCAGTAATTTTACATGTCAAGGGTATTTCATTAATTTCACAAATCAAAGGTATTTTGGTAATTTTACAAACTAGGGGTATTTTGGTAATTTTACAAACCAGAGGTATTTTGGCAATTTTATAAACCAAGGGTATTTTGGTAATTCTACCCTACAGGGGCATTTCAGTAATTCTACCCTACAAGGGTATTTCAGTAATGCTAGCCTACAGATATGAGATTCACATAGTCTAACCCAATATTTACTACACAATCAAACAACTTATCCAATTGGGCCCGCAGGCCCATTAGGCCCACATGGCCCCTTTCGGCCCATCGCGACCCGAAGTAGCAATCCTACAGCTAGAGTAGTAAGAAATACACACCTGATAGGAGACTGGAGTTAATCCACGCTCCGAGCACTCTTAGCTGACGCCCAACCAAAACAAGCACGTTATAAAGCGAAAGGGATCAGCTAAGAAAGGTACCTTTACTCTCCTCATGGTTCTCTCTATTTAAAGCCAACTTCGCATCCACTCTTATGTTAGCTTCCCGATGTGGGATCCCTCCATCACCAGAGTTTAAAACCAACACCAACTCTTGCCGTCCCAACATAGCAAAATAAATGCTCTTTGATTGCCATGAGTTTCGAACCCTGGACCTCCTTGCCAACTCTATGACGCCACCTTCCTGCCTCTTATGTGGCGCTACTTTGCCACTAGACCACAAGGCTTTTTGTGGCACAATTTCCCCAACAATATTCTTAAGGCCAACCTACTACACCTAGGATTTTATTCACCTTAAACCAAAATTTTTGGTAGAGTCCAGATTTGAACCCAGGACTTCTCCAACACTTCTCAGCACACTTAACCACTAAAACAAGCCTTCATTAACGAAATTTACATGCACAACAAAATATTATAAGCTGCCTTCAACCGCTCCCATGCTCAAGGCCCAAAACTTCTAGGCCCAAATTTAGGGTGTTACAACTCTACCTCCCTTAAAGAAATTTCGTCCCCGAAATTTCCATCTAACAGTGTAGTTGTGTAACATATACCCACTACGCTACTGCTGCGCACGCTGATCCAACTATCACTATCACACTTCAACTAGAACTTGAAACATCTCATACATACAACACTTATTCACTGAAGCAGACACATATTTATCACACATATATACAATTTCTATATCCAAACATCACATCCACATAAAATAAATACCAAATTTAAATTCAGACCAATATCTAAAGAATCCATAGTATTTCAATTTCTAAACAAACAAAAGTATTCAGAAGACTTACGGATTCGGCGCCGGAGACTCGGTGTGCCACACTTTTTAAGAGAAATACTTCAAACTGACCACGTGGTTGAAAGTAATTTTCTGAAATTCAATCTTTGAAAACCCAATCCACAGCCGAGTTGTTGCAACTTGGCTCTGATACCACTAAATGTAACACCCTAAACCCGGCCTGAAAGTTTGGCTCAAATCTGGCGTGTCATATTGAAGTGTTTTTTGAAAACCATGTTTCCATTAAAAACCCTTCTTAATAATTAAAAACTTATACCCTTTTTAAACCTTGTTAGAAAACCTCAGCTAAATTACGTTCTTAACAACTTTGAAAAAATCTTGGCAGTTCCAGAAGCTTAATTTAAAAATAATTACGGATACGTAAAGTTTTGAACAACAGTAGTTGCTTTGGAAAACCGTGTTCTAATACTAGCAATTATAAGAACAATAAGTAAAATTTCAAATTTGAAATCCAGAAAATTACAACAGCTTTACTACAACCCACATAAAACATTTAAAAGTAATAATCAAAACTATAAAATAAATAGTGTGTGTGGCTTCCTCTGAGTCCCTCAGAGCTCCAATCCATCTAAGGCTAGAAATTACCTAAAAGGTTAATAAACGGGGTGAGTTTACGAAAACTCAGTGTGAAATCCCCTACTATAAAAAGGAACAGTCAGTCATATAATAGAATTATAAGTCTGGCCCCAGCCTTACTTACAGTTTCAGTATCAATTGGGCATTAGCCCACTATAACAGACAGTACCAGATGGGCCTTAGCGCATTACAGAATAAAAAACATTATCAGAACTAGAATCAAAATGAGAATCAGAATCAGGTGACAGAATCAGAATCAGAATCAGAATCAGAATCAGTATCAGGTAACAGAATCAAAAGCAGAATGTGAATGCAATCCCAACCCAATCCAACCGTATACACCCTCGTACCAACCTTACACCATGTGGAGAGACTACTCGACCCACCCAACCGCTACACACCACAGAAATTGCAGCGAGGCTGCCAGATATTGTGACGAAGTCACCAGATACAGATATTGTGGCTAGGCCACCAGAACAGATATATATATTTGGCGAAGCCACGAGATTGCAGCGAGGCTGCCAGATATTGTGACGAAGTCACCAGAACAGATATATGTGGCGAGGCCACCAGATTGCAGCGAGGCTACCAGAACGCTTCCTCCATCAATATAACCCGTATCCCATGCAACAGATATACATGTCATCGCATACAACATACAGAATCAGAATATCATGCCCATATTTAAATCAAACAGTCACAGTCTACTCATTCATACCACCAACATATATTCACAATGAAATTCGTCAACCACACAGTCCAAGTCAGTCACTTGCCCACAAGGGCAAAACAATCATTTAACACCCTAGGGGTAAAATGGTAATTTTATAAATGGAGGGTAAAACGGTAATTCTGTAAATCGAGGGTAAAATAGTAATTCTATAAATCAAGGGTAAAATGGTAATTCTGTAAATCGAGGAAAGGTAATTTTGTAAATCGAGGGTAAAACAGTAATTCTATAAATCGAGGGTAAAACGGTAATTCTGTAAATCGAGGGTAAAATGATAATTTTGTAAATTGAGGGTAAAATAGTAATTCTGTAAATCGAGGGTAAAACGGTAATTTTGTAAATCAAGGGTAAAATAGTAATTTTGTAAATCGAGGGTAAAACGATAATTCTGTAAATCGAGGGTACTTTGGTAATTTTATAAGTCGAGGGTATTTCAGTAATTTTACAGGTCGAGGGTATTTCATTAATTTCACAAATCAGAGGTATTTTGGTAATTTTACAAAGTAGGGGTATTTTGGTAATTTTACAAACTAGGGGTATTTTGGTAATTTTATAAACCTAGGGTATTTTGGTAATTCTACCCTACAGGGGCATTTCAGTAATTCTACCCTACAAGGGTATTTCAGTAATGCTAGCCTACAGATATGAGATTCACATAGTCCAACCCAATATTTACTACACAATCAAACAACTTATCCAATTGGGCCCGTAGACCCATTAGGCCCACATGGCCCCTTTCGGCCCATCGCGACCCGAAGTAGCAATCCTACAGCTAGAGTAGTAAGAAATACACACCTGATAGGAGACTGGAGTTAATCCGCGCTCCGAGCACTCTTAGCCGACGCTCAACCCAAACGAGCACGTCATAAAGCAAAAGGGATCAGCTAAGAAAGGTACCTTTGCTCTTCTCATGGTTCTCTCTATTTAAAGCCAGCTTCGCATCCACTCTCATGTTAGCTTCCCGATGTGGGATCCCTCCATCACCAGAGTTTAAAACCAACACCAACTTGGCTCTTTCAGCATCATCATTAACTTTAGCTCTAAATTTCTCAGTCCCATACTTTCTAAGCTTATCAATAGGGGCTTTACCAATTCTTATCGGTGCCATACCTTGTGGCACATCCTCATCAGGTTGGTTAGGGGGTAGGGGAGGGCTTGGCATGTTAGGGCGATTCATTAGGTAATCCCTAAACCATTCATCCATCATATCAAAGAAGGTAGCTCCGGCCTCTTACTGGCCTTCTAACATAAGCCTTCTACTATTACTAGATGCAGCACATTGTACAGAAGCTGGAGCATGGCTCTCGGCTCCCTCGAACTCATCTTGTGCTTTATTGGAAGACATTTACTATATTCAAAACGATCTAAATAGTCAGGATACGTCACTATCAATATTTGAATAATGGCATGTATAGCAAACCTCAATACTCTCTACGGTAGTCCTAGAACCAACTAAACTGTAGCTTTAATACCACTAAATGTAACACCCCTCACCCATATCCGACTCCGGGATAGGGTTCGAGGCATTACTGGGATCTCACTTTCATAAACATATTAAATCTAGTCACTAAGTTGAGCTCTAATTTAAAAATTTTCAAATATGCATATCCTTTCCCTTAAAAAGGCTTTCAAGACCTAAAACATGCCCTGAGGCGGTGCGGAACAAAACCGGGAACATTTGTTAAACTTTGGGTACCTCAGAAAATTTCTTTCAACTTGAAGTGTCACACGCCCGTGTGACTTGGGACACGCCCGTGCAATCACCCCGAGTCCAAGACTTGAGCATTCTATTAAATTCACACGACCAAGACACATGCCCGTGTGTCTAGCTCGTGTTCATTTACAAACTTACCATTTTAGATGCAGGGGACACACGACCATGCCACACGCCCACGGGTGTGGTCCGTGTGCCACACACAGCCTAGGCACATGCCCGTGTACCCAACCGTGTAGACCCTATTAGGTTATTTTCTAAGCCTATGGTCACCCTCTTTTAACACTTATACTTAATGAATATTAAAAACAAAGTAAAACATAATTGTGCTCTCAAAAATGATCTTTGTGAAAACTCATTGCATGGAAACCTCATATCATTGGTTTCGTGCATGCTAGGTTATTTCCCATCTTGTATTTATGTGTTGTCATACCACTTTAATATATTCAAGATTGGCTCGTTCTTACGACTCATTGCCAATTGGAATTTAACCATTGCACATGATTATAAACTTGCATGGAAGTTTTGTAGATCACAGCCTATTTTAAAATAAGTCGATCTCTATGGCCATAAACAAAAAGATAGATTTATCTTTACAAGCCTTCATTTGGCATATCAAATGACATATGTAACAAAATACTCAAAAGACCTATACATGCCATTGAACAATTTAGAAATCTCTTTATACCAAAGCTAGTCTATTTGATAGTATGCTGACTCTCCACCTGTCTTCCAATCTTTACAAGTCCTCAAGCTCTGTGAAAGACAGGGAAAAAATAGGGGTAAGCATTTTCATGCTTACTAAGCTCGAATAACCGCTAAGTAAACTTAACTAATAATTAGCATGAAATCAAATTGGGCAATAAATTTAATGAGCATAGGATGGCTTCCCTATCACTTACACCCAATCAATGAGTTAGTCACATAACAATGCACTATGAAAGTTATCTTAGATGAGCTCATCATTCAACATCTCATTTGTATATATATGTCACATTAATCTCGCTGAGTTTCTAGGAAATCTCGATGGAATATTCATTTACCGTCAATTCGTACAATGGTCATTTCAGATATGCACTCCTGCGAACCTCACATCTTATGGCGGGATTACTAGTCCAGGCTAAATCCCCCATTTTATGAACTCATAAGGCGATGTCGAGATTACCAGTCCAGGCTAAATCCCTTATAACGACAAACGCCTTTATTGAGCTCGGATCTAAATTACAAGTCTAGGCTATATTCAAATTTTAATTGGATTACCCGTCCGAGCTAAATCCATAATACACACATATTCTTCGGGAGGCTCGACAATTCAAAGGAACACCCGTCCAGGCTAGATCCTTCTATAAATGAGACCAACAGATTACGCATCTGGGCTAAATCCTCTCTGCAACACGTGCAGGACCTCATTACACTTGTCAATCATGGTTTATCCATCGAATTCCCTTTTTAACCTCAATCGAGACGCTTATCACAATTCATACTTAAACATGCATTTCATAGAATTCATGTTATTAATAAATGCAATAATCATGCATTCATAAATCATATAATTAGGCGCATTGAATGTTTACTTTAAGTTATCCGAACTTACCTGATATTCCTTTAGGTGTCGTGTTTCGGTTATTCCGAAACCTTTCGTTTTCCTCAATCAATCTCTGAAATTTGTTCCTTGGGGTCTATAACAATAAAAATTGATCATTAACACTCCACATTATACATTTCAAGTCTAAATTCTACCCTCGGTCCAAATGACCGTTTTGCCCTTAGCCTTTTACATTTTCACAATTTAGTCATTAGGCTCGTATAATGAAACGCATGCAATTTCTACCTTACTCAAGCCAAGCCAAACACTTTTCCCTCTTATGGTAGCCCATATATTCCATTATTTTCACATTTCTACCACACATTTTACAACTTTTGTAAAAAGGTCCCTTTAGGGGTTTTTCATGAAAATAACCTAGGAAAAGTTGTTTAACATACCTCAAACTTTTATATTCATCCATAAAACATCAAAATACAAGTAACTCATGCATGGGTAAATTTTTAAACACGAACCCTAGCATGAAATATGGGTAGAAATGCAGAGAGTAAGCTACCGGGATCTCAAAATTACAAAGAACATTAAAAACGGGGCTTGGGAGCACTTACTAATGAGCTTGAAAAGCTTGGAAACCCTAGCTATGGTGGCTTAGATATTTCAGCTGGACAAGGGAGAAGAATGGTTGATTTTTTCCTTCTTTTTCTCATTTTATTTCATTAATATGCCAAATGACCAAAATGCCCTTAAGCCCTTTCCTTAAAATTTCATCCATGTAAGCCCATTTTTGTCCAAAAACTTAGAAATTCGGCAAATTCCTCCCCAAGACCTTTTGTTTTATAATCTAAATAAATTTCATGCAAATTGCTTCTAGAATCCAAGTTTTGCAATTTATTCAATTTGGTCCCTAATTTTCCAATTGGGCACTTACTCAAAGAATTTCTTCATGAAATTTCAACACATACATATTCTCATATTCTAGGCCTCACAATAATTATAAAATAAATATTTTGATGTTGAATTTGTGGTTCTGAAACCACTATTCCTACTAGGCCCTATTTTGGGATGATTCAAAGTTAGGTCGAAATGGGCCATGTGGGCACCACAGGCTCTTGGGCCCACACGGGTAAACCACATGAATATATGGAAATTATTAGGTTACACTGTGTAGGTCACACGGCCAAGGCCATTTTTGGGCTTATTGGGCCACACGGGCTTTTGGGCCAACATAGGCCGTGTTATGGGCTTTAGGCCCATTTTTCACTAATTGTCTGTTAAGGTTGTACGGGTTGTCCAAGATGACTGTGAACCTACTGTTGGGTCGGTAAGTGTACCTGGACCCTAATTTTTGTAAACGACTAATATACCCTTATGTGATATATGACTATTTGAGCATGCCAATTTTATTGTATATACATTTATATTATGTTGCATTGCATGGGGTGGGATATATGATTCAGAGGAAGTGTACTGAAAGGCTGTAAGCCTATTACTGGCAGCTCTACTACAAATACTGCTTTTATGCTGCAACCGGTGCTACTTGGAGTGTTGGGATGGGTGGGTCGATTTTTATCCCCACATAGTGTGTAGGGTTGGTACAGAGATAGTGTGTAGAAGCTGGATTGGGTAGGATTTTTTGATTGCATATTGTATTGATACTGTTACTAAAATGGGCTTACGCCCAGGCTGCTACTGATACTGAAATGGGCTAAGGCCCTAACTAAGACTACAAGGGCTTAGGCCCAAATTGTGTTTACTCTGATTGGTTCCTGTTATAGGATTACACACTGAGTTTCGTAAACTCACCCATCAGTTAACTATACAGGTAATCCCTAGACTTAGGCGGATCGGTGTGACGGAGGACTCAGCGGTGGCCACTCGCCTTACTCATATTTTATTAACTTACATTTTGGTTTTATTTTGGGTTTTACTTTATGTAATAAGACCTCTTGGGTATTTATTTTTAATTTGGTATTTTACTTTTAATTTTTGGATTTATATCTGCTAGCAATAGGATGGTCCCATGATTTTAAAAGTCAAACGTTTTCAAAAACACCACAAAATCAAAACTAGTTTTAAAAGCTTCCACGAATGAAAATTGTTTTACAAAGTTAATAACATTTTAATACGAGTGAACTTTAAAACATACAAGTCCATGTTATTAATGAAAAAAATTCAATTTTCAATCAGATTATCAAATTACACAAGGAGGCTAGGTGAAGCTTAGAGTTATGCCTTTAGAAAAACACTACAATGTGATGTCGTCAGATCCGGTTGTAACGTCTGGGCCAGGTTTGGGATGTTACACCACGTCTGGGACGTTGGCATTGTACGATATGTGTAATTATTTGAGTATCCTGTTTGATTCTAAATGGTTCAACGAGCAAAGATAAGTTGTGATTGAATGTGTAAAATGTGGTAAAGTGATCAGGTATGTGATAGCTTATTACTTATTTGAAATAAGGTAAGTAGGTTACTTGATATGTGTTGCAAATCATATATATAGTAAATGAAAATATATGTGCATATGAAAAGTATATTCGACCAAAAGTTATGTATAGTGATATATTATTTGTGATCTATGTGCAAATATATGTATATGATTATATTCGGCCTTATGAATATAAAATGTGAATATTTATGAAATGATTCATGAATATATGTTTATGAGTTTATGTATATTCAGTTATATACATATTGATAATATGGCTTTTAAAGTGTGTGATACTTTGATAATAGATATATGTATATTCGACCAAGGTATAGTTCATCTATGAAAGTATAAGTTGTATATGAATCTTTATGATTGAGATTAAATGTGATTATGTTATTATAAATTGGTTTGATTAGATTGATTTATTATTTTCTTATGACTTACTAAACAATGATAGCTTACAGTGTGTGTACGTTTGTCTCTATTTTATAGATTTTGGAATCAAGTTATGAGCTCGGGGATCATCGGCAAAGTCTATCACACTATCGACTATTTTTTGATATTTTATAAGCAAAATTTCGAACCTATAACATGTATAGGCTAGATAATATTTGGAAATGTTGGATTTTGGTTTGTGTATATATAAGCCATGCAAAAATGGCTTGTTTATTTTTGTTAAGTTCGATTTCAAGTTTGAACAAATTATAGATATGTTTGATTGTGGTTTTGATGTTTCAACCATTATATGTTTATATGTGAATCATGGTTAATATATTTTCCAATGTTGATGAATTTATGCCAAAGTGTATGTGTATGGTAAATAGGTATGTTTTGTGTTTTGGTGATATGTTTGGATTTGGTTATTTTGTGAGATAAATGGTAAATTGTCTAAGGTATGATTATGTTCGGTTATGCCTAGTCAAAATAAAAGTATATGTATATGGCATGTTTATTTGTGGATTGGTTATTTAAGTATGGTTGGTGATGATAAAGAATGAATGTGATTTATTTGTTAATTGGTTTGATCTTTGGAAGTTGTATTGATGACTGAATAGATATAGTTAAATGGCTAGGTATAGGTAGTTTGGATTGGTTTGAGCATGCAAATTTGGTATACTATGATTTATCTTTCAAGTTCAAAAATGGTATATTTAATACTTAGTTAAAGGAATGGAATTATATTAAGGAATGTTTTAATGTAGCCTAGGTATATGAGTTAAATTATGTTTAATTATATTCAGGAGTTCGAATGCTATAATATTTTGGTCTTTTAGTTCGAATGTGGGAATTATGATATAGTAAACATGGTTTTGAAGTAGGTTATTTTGGTTTGAAATTTAAATAATTATAAGAAATTGATAAGGTTATATTATTAAATATGTTAACGGATTTGTGGAAGAAATGTACAAGCATGATTTCGTTTTATTGGTTATAAGTTTCATATGTGTTAAGTTAAATGCTTGTGTGATAGCCCGAATTAGGGCCTAAATAGAATAGTGGTTTTGAAACCACAATTCTAAAGTATAAAAATTTATGCCGATTAATTTTTATAATTTATCGAGTGATTAGATGCATGTGTTAGAATATCGATAGAAAATTCCATGAATTGCATGTCTAATTTTCCTATTAGGACTTAATTGCAAAAGTTGATAAATATGAGTTCTAGATGTTAAAGGATTTAATTGAAGAGCATAATTGAAGTAGAGGTCCTTAAATGGTAACTATACCATTAGGTTTTCATGGACAAAAATGGGCATACATAGGTAGAAATAACCAAAGTTTTTAATGAAGGGTATTTTAGTCATTTAGTAATTAAAAGATTAAAAAAAAGGAAAAAGATGGCAAAATATGTCCATATTCTTCATTAGGACGAAATTTCAAGGTTTCTCCATAGCTAGGCCTTGTTTCAAGCTTCCAAGCTCCATAGTAAGTGATTCCAAGCCCTGTTTTTAATGTTCTTTACGTTTTTTGAGTCCCGGTAACTTGATATAGCTTATTCTAGCAATAATTTAACCTAGGGTTTATATTTGGGAAAATACCCATAGGTGAAATGTGTTTATTTTGATGTTTTATGGTAGAATATGAAGCTTGAAATTGTGTTAAACAACTTTTGCTAAGCGATTTTACGTGAAAATGAGTAAAACGACATAATCGGTAAAAATACCTAATGTTCATAACTACATGTTAGAGTGAGAATTTGATGTTGCCATAGAAGGGAAAAATGATCAGCATGTCATAAAACATAAGAATTTGTGAAAAAAATTTGCAAAAGTGTAAATATTCAAAAGTTTAGGGGCAAAATCATAATTTTTCCAAAGTTAGAGTTAAGGACTATTTTGATAAATGTGAGTATTAAATCAGCTAAATGTGTTGTTTTAGATGAAGAAAGATGTGGAATCGACCTTGATCGGGGAAAGGAAAAGATTGTAGACTAAATTGCAAAATTTCTTTATTTTGCACCAAGGTATGTTTATATGTAAATAATGTATTGTTTTATTATGTTATAATATTTTATTTTGTGACATGTGAAATAAGTTTTAGTATTGTTCAATTAATGGACACAAATGGTGATTTGTGGTTGATGAATTGAGATTAAATGAGGAAATCTCGGTTGAACCTTTGAAATGGAAAAACGTGGTGCTAAGTGGATATACCACGGTTATACGTGTAACGTGGTGGTAAGTGGATATACCACGATTACACATATTGATACATGTAACGTGGTGCTAAGTGGATATGCCACGGTTACATATATTGATTCATTAACGTGGTGCTAATTGGATATACCACGGTTAAACATGTAACTTGGTGCTAAGTGGATATGCCACGGTTATACATGTTAATTTGAAAAGTGCTGCTAAGTGCATATGCCACAATTACATGTTAGCCCAATAGTGTGGTGCTATGTGCTAAAACCACCGGATATTGTTACTTTCTGAAGTGTTCACCAGGAGAAATTATGTTATAATATCAAAATATGAATATATGAGTTTTGGATTATGAGTTAGATATGTGAATGAATTTTTGATAAGATGAATATGGATAAGTATTTTCTTGGAAGTTGATAATAAGAAATTTTAGTGAAGGAATGAAATTTGGGATAAACAGTCTAAAACAATAGCAGGGGAGTGACTTCGAAAAATCACCAAAAATGGTAGAAGTTTAACTAAAGTGGAATGAGATATGGAATTAAAGCTTATTGAATATATTTTCATATAAAAGAAACAGAGAAAGCAAAGAAATTCTTTATTTTGAGATATTTTTATTTTTGTAAGACTGGTTCAGATTGATTTCGTGATCCCCTATTCTGAATTGTAAAAATCATTAAAAATTTTAAAACAATAGTTAAGGAACATAATTTATATATTCAATTTATTTTCAGAAGAAACAAATGAGAACCTCATTTGAATTTGGTGGCAAAAGATAATTAAATCTTAGTAAAGAGTGGTCAGAGCTGCTGAACCGCGAAATAGGGGAGACTTCAATAAATAAACTGTATTAATTGGTCCAACCAAAAATTCTGAAATTTTTATGGTAAGAATACATATGAGTCTAGCTTCTGAGAAATTTTGTGGATCTTAATTTTCGTAGCTCCAGATAAAAATAATTTAGTGACTGGGACTGGAATGAGCAACTTGTACTGAACTGAAATAAATGATAAATGCATATGAGAAAAAGGTTGTGTAATTATGGATACATATTTTGGGATCTATAAATGCCATTATTGGTTTGTTATCTTTATTATTTATATATTACTTACTAAGCTTTTAGCTTACTTTGCTTCCTCATCCTTTCTTATTTTATTTTATAGTGAAATAAATTTTGCTCGTGATTCGGGGAAAAGTTGCTAGAAGCTCACCAACGCTATCCATCTTTCCTTTTGGTATTTTGTAAACAAATTTTGGACATATGGCATGTATATAAGGCTTGAGTATTTTGTTATAAATTTTAGTAATATTACTTTAAAAGTTGAATTCTAACGTTAGATATTTCATTCGTATTTTGTTACCGGTATGATCTAATGTTAGTTACATTATAAGTTTATGATATATGTGAATTTAATTTTTTTAAAAGATGAGTGATCAATTGACAGATTTAAATTTAGATAATAATTTTATGTCTTGATTTGGTATAATTATATGTACGTTGTTCTAGTAATACTCATATTCTGTTCTAGTATTGAACACGGGTATGGGGTGTTACAGCTTGTTTTAAAATGTCCCTTTTATATGTGGTTTATGAATTCGGTATATGACATGATACTTGGTTATAAGATATGTATACGATTTCCATGATTCATTGGTTATAATGATTGAATATTAGTATGAAAAATGTATGAATTATAGAATCAAAGCATATTAAATGAGTTTAAAATTTTTATTAGATGATTAGTATTGACATGATTATATTATTTGGTGTATAAATTGAAATGAATGTCTGTTCTGAGTTGTATTTTGATTGGTAATGCCTCATAACCCCATTTCGGTAACGGATACGGGTTAGGGGTGTTACAATCTCGGATTTGGGAATCATCGGAGACTTCATCACACTATCCTACTTATCACTTTGGTACTTTTGAACTTAAGTATTTTGAGTATATGGCATGTATAGGAGTTATGGTCATTTTGATATATAGTTTGGAAATGAATTTGGTCTTTGAAATGGCTTGTAAATGTTAATGTATTGGTTACGTATATAGCCATGAGAGTCGGCTTAAATTGGTTTGTTTGATTGTATTTTCATATGTGCATATTGTTTTGGTTATGTATTTAATGATGGATATGTAATGCTTGATGATATTTGGTAATTAGGGGTACTAAATGGTTGTGAATTGAATTTGGTATGTTGGTGAGATTAGGATAAATGATGCAAGGTTGAAAGTGTTGTATTGTCGATTTGAGATTATGAGATTTTGGTATAATTTGAATAGCATATTGTGCTATTGACATGTTTGGTATTTTTTGGTATTGAAATGGTATAAATGATGCTTGAATGAGGTTGATTGAATGCCTTTTTATGTCTTGTTTTGGTGCCAATTGGTTTGTTTTAGGTGTATACCAATTTGGGTGGCAAAATAGCTTGGTAAATAGCCTATTTTTGTCCACACAGGCAGAGACACGGGCGTGTGTCTCAGCCGTGTGTGACACATGGTTATGTTACATAGCCGTGTGTCCCCTGGTATTGAATTAGAAATCAAATCACTATGCTCCACATGGTCCAGCACACGGGCATGTGATGTGGCTGTGTGGCATAAGTCAGTATTCCCTATAGGTTTAGCACGGCCTAGCACACGGCCTAACAGACGACCATGTGTGGCCATTTTTAAGGCATACGAGCTAGTCATAGAGGCGTGAGTGTTGGCTGTGTGACCCAAGTCAAAGAGTTACACGGGGTCAGACACAGGTTGGGACACGACCACGTGATCCTATTTTGAATGTACATATAGCCTATGACACGGGCATGTTTTTGGCCGTGTAAGACACCCGGTCGGGCCACACGGGCTTGTGTCCCATGTATTTTGTAAAATTTTCTAAGTTTTCCTAAAATTTCATAAGTTATTAGTTTAGTCCCAAACCACCCTGAATGCATGTTTTGGTCCTTGTAGGTTCGTATTAGGGAAGATGTGATTGAGTTTGAATGATGACTGCATAAAATTTGAAAATGTATATGAAATGAATATTTAATTGTTTTATAAGTTCAGTGATGCTCTGTAACCCTATTTTGGCATTGAATACGGGTAAGGGGTGTTATATTTATTGGTATCAAAGCTACGATTTAGTTGATTCTCGAACTAACATAGCATGTGTGAGAGTCTAGCTATACATGCCATATATAACCTATGATAGTGAGGTATATCCTGATAGTTTAAAATGTGTTTTCATATAGTAAATTGATCCCAATCGAGTTGTAGCTGATGATGTTGAAAGTAATGTGCCTGCCTCTGTTCACGGAGTAGCGCAATTAGAGTCGATACCCATATCGGGTAGCCAGGGAGGAGAGGCTAAAGAAGTCTTCTTCCAAATGATGAATGAGTGGTTTATGGAGTTTGTTCGAACAAATCCGACTACTCAACAACCTCCACCCCCACCTAATCCCTAACCTATTCCCATAGGTCCTCAAGGTGTGGAACTTTTATGACTGAATAAGCCACCAATTGATAAGATTCGAAACCATGGAGGTGAAGAGTTTAGAGATAATGTTGACAACGATCGTTAGAGAACCGAGTTTTGGCTTGAAAATACGATCCGGTGTTTGATGGACTTTCTTGAACACCGGCTGAAAGTTTAAAATGTGTTGTATCTGTAACCTCTGAAACCCGGCCTAGACATTATGGCCAAATCGAGAAGGCCACATTGGACACCTTAGTGTCAAACCTACCCTAACGATAGTTAAAAACCCTCAAGTACTTCTTTTTATAAAACTGTGATTTCTATTGTTATCTTTGGAAAATGTCCATCTACTTAGTCCAACCTTGCTTAGGTCAAATTAGCGAATTACGTGAGTTTTTGTAAAACCTTACTGATGGTGTTGCCTTTGAAAAATCATTTTGTTATCTTCTTAGCAGTAGAAATGTACCATTACTAGTAAAACTATTAATTTAGTCATATATCATGCATTGTCCATTTCAACATATTATAAAAACCATGTATCTATACCAAAGATGCGTGTCATGCATGCATGAAAAACCCTAAAATCTCGAATAGTTCCCAACCACAGTTGAAAGAAACTTTACAATCCAAAATCGAATAATAATAAAATAACCTAAAAATATAATTAAATTAAAATAATATGACGAAGTAAAGTCCGAAGTCCGCATGCCAATTTCGATCCTAAGTTCGATCATTACCTGAGAAGTTGAGGTAATGGGGTGAGCTTAACTAGCTCAGTGTGAGACTAAACGAGTATTAAGCATTCATACATGCAATTTCATAGAGGTACCAAAAGCACAATCAAACATTAACAACAATAATTTTAAATGCACATGTGAGATCCTACCCATACTATCCGCTACACACCACGAGCTCACTAGAACCCGTCTACCAAACTTCAACGTATATGAGCAATGCTCGATGTGGTAAAACCACCAATAATCAATAATGTAGTGAAACTGCCAAATATGTAATGCGATATAATTGCCAATCCCCTCGGTACTCCAAATGCAGTGCACTGACTAACAATATATGCGGACTTAATATGCCGCTAGTACTCCACGGAACTCCTCCATTAACCCCAAAATCCCATCCCAATGCACATGCAATATGTCATAGAAATTCATACACAATCACATTGCAATATTTTTCACTTTTACTCGACATGCTCAACATGTCCTCAATAATCACATACTTTCAGAAGAAGGAAACAACATTTCAAATTTTCAAATCACTATTAAGATGGTATTTATCAACATCGTTCAATTCACATGCTTTACGAATTTCATTGTGCATCATTAGCAACCTCACGTATGTATATATCATAGTAAAATTTCAGGCATAAAACTAATATTTCAACATTTCGTACCATTCCATCAAACATTCTCATACCACATAATATAACTATGCATAACAATCTCAGTTACACATTCATACAGTCAAACTAGCAATTTGCCAACACACCAATCTTTTAAGGCTCGAAATGTACCTGGTTCGGCCACTCGCAAAACTAATGCTACTATGCCAAACCAGTCAGCAAGCTAATTATCAAATATAACATAATATTTATCATTATCAAACAAATTTTACAAATTTAGGACCCACGCCTTATTTTTTTTCTTTCTCGTAGCACCCTAGTGAATCTTCCAATTTTCCTTAATAACCCTTTATATGATCCTAGACAAAAATTCAGTATAAACTAAATAAATTTACCACTTAATCAGCTCCCAATTACCCACTTATGGGTTCAAACCAATTTTCGGATTAATAACTATTTTACGAATTCAACAAGTTTGATTCCTTACCTGTATCAATGTGAACCGTATGTACGATCTTTCTTCGGCTTTACGGCTGACACAAGGCGTTTGGATCAGCACCTAATTTCATGATATACTAGAAAATCAGTAGCTAATAATTATTCAATTCTTTCATTTAATCAATCCATAACATTAACCCTACAACTATGTCGAAGCAACAATTAATTTTACACTTAATCGCACTTACGCTTCCCGATTTGTGAGATTCGAAAGCCCAAACGATCAAGAACGTTTTCTTCCATAATTTACATGGGTTTAATATATTATTAGGAGGTTTCAAGAACTCAAATTAAGGCTGTAATTAATTGGGAAAGATTCAAGAAACAAAACTACCCCTTATTCTACACATATGCGCACGCACCACCGCCCATGGTGGTCGAATTTGAGGCTGAATTTTAAAATGATTTGAGGCCTCATTAAAATCTAGAAAAATACATTTAAAAACATTTAAAATCCCATAAATTCCAGATCTAGAAATTTAGGTTTTTAATAGACAAGACCAATTAAGAAATTCAAAAGAGAAAAGACCTTACACAAGCTAGTCGAGAGAAACGACAATGGCACTTTCTAGGTGATGTTTGGGATCGATCTTCGAGTTTAAAATTCTAGATTTGGGGATGATTTAATTAAGGAAAAATTTCAGAAATATAGTAAAGGTGATGGTGCACAATCTTAATGCAAAAAGAAGAAGAAGATGATGATAAAAGTCGAGGTGTAGGCAACGGCAACAATGGAGGAAAAAGGGAAAAGAAAAGAAAAAGTAAAGGTGAAGAGAGGGAGAGGGGGTTAGGGACAGCTAAGGTAGAATAAAATAGGTTAAAAGGCTAATTATTTTGATAAAAACATGTATTTATATCTAGGTTTACTGAGCTTGGATGCCAACACATAAAAAAAAACAAGGGAATTTGCAAAAATAATAATTTATTTTGTAAGAGTTGAGACTTAAACTTTGGACCTCCAACCAACTTTCAAGCTTTCACATTTAATGACTAGCCATTAGGTCAATTCCCTATTTTTGATATATTTCTAAATTTTATGGAGCTAAATTTGGGATGTTACAGCTTTACCTCCTTAAAGAAATTTCATCCTCGAAATTGCCTGTTTCAAAGAGATGAGGATACTGAAGCCGAATTGAGTCCTCTGGCTCCCAAGTAGCCTCTTCGATGCCATGATTTCTCCACAGTACTTTAACTAATGGAATTTTTTTTTGTCTTAGCATTTTGGTTTCATGTTCTAATATTTGAACTGGTTCCTCCTCAAATGATAAATCTGGTCTAACCTCGATCTCCTCAACTGGAAAAATATGCGAGGGATCGGAACAATGTCGTCTCAACATCAAGACATGAAACACATTGTGAATAGATCTAACTCAGGTGGCAACTCGAGTTGGTAAGCCATAGGACCAACCTTTTAAGCAGTCGATAGGGACAAATGAATCTAGGGCTTAACTTGCCCTTTCAACCAAATCTCAAAACTTTCTTCCATGGAGAGACTTTAAGGAAAACAAAATCCCCCACATTGAACTCAATGTCCTTACGCTTCAAATCGGCATATGATTTCTGTCTATCAGAAGCTACCTTCAACCTTTCTTGAATTAATTGAATTTTATCCTTAGTTTCTGTAACCAATTCTGGACCAATCAACTTCCTTTCGCCCACTCCAGTCCAACATAAAGGCAAGCGACACTTACGACCATAAAGAGCTTCATAAGGTGCCAATTGGATACTT
Organism: Gossypium hirsutum; assembly: GCF_007990345.1. Taxonomy (NCBI): domain Eukaryota; kingdom Viridiplantae; phylum Streptophyta; class Magnoliopsida; order Malvales; family Malvaceae; genus Gossypium; species Gossypium hirsutum. The sequence goes on along the minus strand of NC_053430.1, from coordinate 76,976,517 downwards.
GACTGAAAACTGTTATTATAGGCAAATTCTGCCATCGGTAAATGCTCCTCCCAACTGCCTTAGAAGTTGATTACACAACTCCTCAACATATCTTCCAATAACTGAATGACTTTTTCTAACTGGCAGTCGGATTGTGGATGAAAAGTTGTACTAAATTCCAATCGAGTACCCAAAGCCTCGTACAACTTCTTCCAGAATCGAGACATGAATCTAGGATCCCGATCTGAAATAATCGATACTGGCACACCATGTAATTTCACTATCTCAAAAACATAAAGCTTAGCTAAGTTCTAAAGAGAGTAATCGGTACGAACAGGAACAAAATGGGAAGGCTTAGTCAATCTATCAACCCAAATTAAATCTTTCTTAGTAGGTGTTAAGGGCAACCCACTAACAAAGTCCATTGTCACTCTCTCCCACTTCCACTGTGGAATTCAAATCGATTGGAGCAACCCTAATGGAAATTGATGCTCAGCTTTAACCTCCTGGCATGTCAAACATTTGGACACAAACTCGGTCACTTCACGTTTAAGACCCGGCCACCAATACACTTCCCTCAAATCATGATACATTTTAGTACTACCAGAATGCATAGCATAAGGGTTGTTATTTGCTTCCTGAAGTATGGACTGTCTCAAATTTTGATCATTAGGCATACAATATCTCCCCTTAAAGCATAAAATTCCATCAGAATTAATCCCAAAGTCTTCCGTCACCATTCTCGACTTGTTTAAATCGAGTTGTTAGAGTTTCATCCAAACTCTGTTTATCCTTGATTTCCTGAACCCATGTAGGCCTTACTTGCAATTCAACCAAGATACCCCCATCATCAAAAAGACTCAAACGAGTGAACATAGCCCTCAAATTCATTGCCTTTCTGCTCAAGGCATCAGCCACAACATTGGCCTTTCCGGGGTAATACTCAATCGTGCAATCATAGTCCTTTAACAACTCAATCCACCTCCACTACCTCAAATTGAGTTCCTTCTAGGTGAGTAGATATTTGAGACTCTTGTGATCGGTGTAAATAATACACTTCTCACCATACAAGTAGTATCTCCAAATTTTGGGAGCAAAAACAATAGTTGCTAACTCCAAATCATGAGTGGGGCAATTATATTCATGTGGCCTAAGTTGTCTTGAGGCATATGCTACAACTTTACCATCTTGCATTAGAACACATCCAAGCCCAACATGTGAAGCATCGCTATACACAACATATTCCTTACTAGATTTTGGTTGAACTAAGACGGGAGCTTCTGTCAACACAGACTTCAACTTTTTGAAAATGGCTTATTGTTCGTCTTCCCACTTAAATAAACCATTCTTCCTCAACATCTTAGTTAATGGGGCTGCTATCAAGGAAAAACCCTCGACAAACCTTCGATAGTATCCAACAAGACCCAGAAAACTCTGAATTTCTGAAACATTCTTCGGTTGCTTCCAATCTAGGATAGCTTCAACCTTCTTGGGATCTACACGAATACCCTCAGCTGAGACCACGTGACCTAAAAACATCACTTCCTACAACCAAAATTCACACTTATTAAGTTTGGCAAAATTTTGTTTTTCATGGAGTATCTGCAAAACCATTCTTAAATGCTCATCATGCTCGATTTATGTCTTGGAGTAAATAAGGATGTCGTCAATGAAAACAATGACAAACTGAATAAGGAAAGGTTGGAAGGCATGATTCATAAGATCCATGAAGACTGCTGGCTCATTAGTCAACCCAAAAGGCATGACAAGGAACTCGTAATGTCCATAACGAGTCCTAAAAGCAGTTTTGGAAATATCGGATTCTTTTACTTTGAGTTGGTAATACCCAGATCTTCAGTCAATTTTGGAAAAGACAGTTGCACCTCTAAAATGATCGAATAGGTCATCAATCCTTGGTAGATGGTACCTATTCTTGATAGTTAATTTATTCAGCTGCCGATAATCAATGCACAACCGTAAGGTTCCATCTTTCTTCTTCACAAATAAAACTGGTGCACCCCATGACGAAACATTGGGTCTAATAAAACCCTTATCCAACAGTTCTTACAATTGCACCTTCAACTCTTTAAGCTCTTTTGGTGCCATGCGGTAGGGAGTGATGGACACTAGTGCCATTCTTGGAAACAACTCAATGCCAAATTCCACTTCCTTCTCTAGAGGCAACCCTGGCAGCACATCGGGAAATTCTCGCACTGTAAGAATACCTTCAACTACAGGGTCAACGAAGCTTGCATCTCGGACATAAGCCAAAAACATTTCACACGCTTTTCGAACCATCTTTTCTGCTACTAAAGCAGAGATTATTTGGACAGATAATTCCAACATCCCCCTACCATAATAACTTCTTTCCCAGACTCAGTCACCAAAGTCACCCTCTTCAATGCACAATCTAATCGAACTTGATGCTTAACCAACTAGTCCATCCCCAAAATCAAATCGAATTCATTAAATGGAAGTTCCATCAAATCGATAAGGAATACCTCTCCTTGAACCTTTAAATGACATCTTTTATAAACTTTATTCACAAGTGTGGAGGATCCTAAAGGACTAACTACAATTACAGTGTTTTCGGTTCCCTCTACCCCAATCCCTAATTTTACAGCCATATTAATGTCAATCAAAGCAAAATAGGGTATCGAGTAAATAGTGAAGGTACCTGCTATGACATCAGATGCATCTCTATTCTCTCAGCGCCTAGCCGTATAAACCAAGGTAGGTTGTCTCACCTCACCTTGGTTCACACCTTGTGCTGGTGCTCTCTGGCCTCGATTACCATTCCCATTTCAATTCTAATTATGGTCCCTCTGAGCACCCGATTACCCCTCTGATTTTGACCCCCAGCTAGGCCTTGATTCTGAGCCAGAGTTTGCACCTAATACTGGCGATGAGGACAATCCCTAATCTTATGCTCCATCGAACCACATACCAAACAAGAACCTATCCTCTTCCAACACTCGCTCGGATGATGCCTCTGATAATACTGGAAATCCTGAAGTTGCCCTTCTCTAGGGTCCACTATGTTACACCCCAAACCTGGCCTGGACGTTATGGCCGAATCTGGTGATGCCACATTAAAGTGTTTTTCATAAAGCGTGACCTCATTTGAAGAGCCCAATCTTTATTTAGCCTCTTTGTGTGATCTACAAGATGATTTTAAAACTTGCGTCATTATCAAAAAGCATTTACCTTAAAACATTATTAAGTTTAAAATCTCATTTATAGCAGAAGCTTTTTTTAAAACTGTTTACACGTTCGTGGTATTTTTGAAAAACATTTATCGTTTTGAAAACACATGTCTTATCCTATGGCTAGCAGTTATAAACCCAAGAAAATAAAAACTCAAATTTAAGTTAAAATCCATAGAGGCCTTATTACACAAATAAATACCCAAATTAAATTAACTTAATAGTTAAAATCGAGATAGGAATCAAAATCAATAGTGTGGCCACCATCGAGTCCCTCGTAGCGCCAGTCCACCCAAGGATTACCTACAAAGGAAAATAGAAAGGTGAGCTTATGAAAACTCAGTGTGTAATCCTTCTTTTTGATAAACAAGCAGTCAGTAGGCAAAACAGTTTCGGCTGAAGCCAATATCAATGACAGTCCAGTTTCAGTGTGGGCTTTAGCCCATTACAATAATAGTATCATTGTGGGCCTTAGCCAATTATAGTTCCAATATCATAAATACAACCAAGATCCTACCCATACATCCTCTACACTCCACTTCGTCTAGCCCAACACTCCATGTGGGGAAAATATCGACCCACCCATCCCTATACTCCAAATATAGCACCGGTTACAGCACTATTCAATAGTTGCAGCAGAACTGCCAGTAATTGTAGCAGAGCTGCTAGTACAGTACACTTCCTCCAATATATATATATCAAACCCACCCCCATGTAACATGTCGTGTCATAATATATACGTGTATGCAAAATGTCATGCTCAAATACAGTCATATACAACATAGGGGTATATCAGTCATCTTACCTCTAGGGGTATAATAGTCATTCCATCATATGGGTCTAAGCGTACTTACCGACCCATCAGTAGGCCTACAGTCGTCTTGGGCGACCCGTGCAACCTTAACAACCAAACAGTGGAAATGGGCCTAAAGCCCATAACACGGCCCATGTGGGCCCACACGCCCGTGTGGCCCATTAAGCCCAATAATGACCTTGGTCGTGTGAAATACATAGCCAGGCCCACAAAACTCCATACATCTGTGTGGTTTACCCGAGTGGGGCCCACGAGCCCGTAGGGCCACACAGCCCATTTCGGCCCATTGCGACCCAGAACGACCTAAACTCACGAAATCGTTCGGGGTGGTCTCTACGATCAGATGCTCACGCTTGTGTGTATGGATGACCACACAAGCGAGCGTACACCCGTGTGGCATCGATGGTAACATTCTTCCAGCTTTTGCCGATTCACTATTAAAGCAGTGTAATTACACATCTGTTGCGATTTGGAGTTAATCTGCGCTCTGACAACTCTTATACCTGAAGAGCAATTAATAGTCGTCTGATCAGATTTTAACCTATGTTCCAAAAAGAAACAAATGGAGTTTCAAAATAATCACGATCTTCTTACCAAAGCCCCAATAGTCGCACCTTTAATTCCTAGAGGATGTGCCAATCAACTTGACCACCACCTGCATAAAAGACATCACTTGTCTATATTAGACTTGTATTTGAAGTAATAATAATGCCATCATAATCGCACCATACTTACCAACACAATTGAGCAGATTGCAAACTAAGGATGTAACACACACAGAACCAAGAATAAGGATTAATCTTGAAGGGAAAACAAGAAGTAATCGGCATTAGGAGATGTAGTAAGAAGAGGATTCAATCCAAGTGACGAATCGAAAGGGGAGGAAAAAGTAGTTGAGGCTTACCTATCAATATCCGGCCAACACAAAAGCACTAGAGTGAGAGAAGAGAATCAATCGTCCAACCCAACAAAACACCACACCTTTGCTAACCGAAGGCAAAAATAGAAGGGTGAGATAAAGTACTTGGCCAAGACCCAAATGAAAGGGGAAAGGAGTAGGGAGAAGAAAAGGGAAAGATGAAGGAGAGAAGGTGCACTCAGTTAAGAGGAAAATTTGGAGTAAGGAAGCGGAAGAAAGATAGTCAGCTAACCCCAACTCAGGAATGTTCGCCCAAAGAGACTTGATGAGAGGAAAAGAGCAGAAATAATCGATGAACATGTTAGAGTAGAATAACTAGAAAATACCCGAATGGTTAAAACTCAGGATGAACCTTACCACCAATCCATCCCACAAATGAAATGAAAAAGGAAAACTACTAAAAGCCAAAAGACGGCAATTTAGCACAAGGGGAAAAACCGAAAGAATGACCAACCTCCAGTAGTTGTTCAAAGACCAAACCTTGCAATGAGTAAGAATCACAATTCAACACACCCTCTTCCACTCCCTTCAAAACTCCTAATATCTCTCCCTTTATTGCTCCTAGAATCCCTCAACCATCTCCTACCTAACCAAATCCTTACCAGCCAAAATTTTCTCCAACACTCCCTTAGAATTTGACCACACCCCCTATACTCCTTAACACCCCAATTTCAATCCAACTACAACACTTCCCCTGTGTCAGAAACAAGTAAAATAAAATATACCTTTATGTTGCCAGGCCTTGAACTCCAGATCCCCTAGAACACACCATACGCCCTTATCCACTAGATCAGTAGTCTTTTTGTGTCATACTTTAACCTCATTTATTTAAGAAGCCTACTAACTAAGACCAAGGTTTATTCAAGTAGAAGCAAAATTTTGCTCAAGCCAAGGCTTGAACCTATGACTTCCCAAACACTCTCAGAGCACTAAACCAGTAAGGCAAGCATACATCTACATCACATACACACAACAATAATTTTTAACACAGTTTTCAGGATTTCAGAGATTGGGGTGTTACACACTACTTCCCTATTTTGCAGTGGCCTAACCTCTCTGGCCCGCTTAACAAGTCATGAATTTGGGCCAGTAGGTCTTGTTTCTCTTTTGGGACGATCCCTCTGTTTCCCTTTCCTCTTGCAATCCACGTGTTTAATCTCCTCAATAATTTTGGTCTTCTCGACCAAAGCCTCAAACACACGCTCTTGGTGTGGAGGTACCTAAACCTTGAGGTCATACCTTAGACCTTCCTGAAAATGAAAACTCTTTTCCTGCTCAGACGCCACCAACATATTATAAAAACCATGTATCTATACCAAAGATGCGTGTTATGCTTGCATGAAAAACCCCAAAATCTCAAACAGTCCCCAACCACAGTTTAAAGAAACTTTACAATCCAAAATCGAATAATAATAGTAAAATAACCTAAAAATATAATTAAATTAAAATAATATGACAAAGTAAATTCTAAAGTCCGCATGCCAATTCCAATCCTAGGTTCGATCATTACCTGAGAAGTTGAGCTAATGGGGTGAGCTTAACTAGCTCAGTGTGAGACTAAACGAGTATTAAACATTCATACATGCAATTTCATAGAGATACCAAAAGCACAATCAAACATTAACAATAATAATTTTCAAATGCATATGATCGTGAAAAATGTACATGTGAGATCCTACCCATACCATCCGTTACACACCACGAGTTCCCCAGAACTAGTCTACCAAACTCCAACGTATATGAGCAATGCTCGATGTGGTAAAACCACCAATAATCAATAATGCAGTGAAACTGGAAAATATATAATTGGATATAATACCCAATCCCCTCGGTACTCCAAATGCAGTGCACTGATTAACAATATATGTGGACTTAATATGCCGCCAGTACTCCACAGAACTCCTCTATTAACCCCAAAATCCCATCCCAATGCACATGCAATATGTCATACAAATTCATACACAATCACATTTCAATCCTTTTCACTTTTATTCGACATGCTCAACATGTTTTATTCGACATGCTCAACATGTTCTCAATAATCACATACTTTCAGAAGAAGGAAACAATGTTTCAAATTTTCAAATTACTATAAAGATGGTATTCATCAACATCGTTCAATTCACATGCTTTATGAATTTCATTGTGCATCATTAGCAACCTCACGTATGTATATATCATAGTAAATATTTCATGCATAAAACTAATATTTCAACATTTCATACCATTCCATCAAACATTCTCATACCACATAATATAACTATGCATAACAATCTCAGTTACACATTCATACAGTCAAACTAGGAATTTGCCAACACACCAATCTTTTAAGGCTCGAAAGGTACCTAGTTCGGCCACTCGCAAAACTAATATTTTGGCTACTATGCCAAACCAATCAGTAATTTAATTATCAAATATAACATAATATTTATCATTATCAAACAAATTTTACAAATTTAGGACCCACACCTTATTTTTTTCTTTCTCACAGCACCTTAGTGAATCTTCCAATTTTCCTTAATAACCCTTTATACGATCCTAAACAAAATTTTAGTGTAAACTAAATAAATTTACCACTTAATCAGCTCCCAATTACCCACTTATGGGTTCAAACCAATTGTCGGATTAATAACTATTTTACGAATTCAACAAGTTTGATTCCTTACCTGTATCGATGTGAACCGTATGTACGATCTTTCTTCGGCTTTACGGCTGACACGAGGCGTTTGGATCAGCACCTAATTTCATGATATACTAGAAAATCAGTAGCTAATAATTATTCAATTATTTCATTTAATCAATCCATAACATTTACCCTACAACTATGTCGAAGCAACAATTAATTTTACACTTAACTGCACTTACGCTTCCCGATTTGTGAGATTCGAAAGCCCAAATGATCAAGAACCTTTTGTCCCTATTTTACATGGGTTTAATAGATTATTAGGATGGTTCAAGAAATCAAATTAAGGCTGGAATTAATTGTTAAAGATTCAAGAAATAAAACAGCCCCTTATTCTACACATATGTGCACGCACCACCGCCCATGGTGGCCGAAATTGGGGCTGAATTTTAAAATGATTTGAAACCTCCTTAAAATCTAGAAAAATACATTTAAAAAATTTAAAATCCCCTAAATTAAAGATCTGGAAATTTGGGTTTTTAGCGGACAAGACCAATTAAGAAATTGAAGAGAGAAGAGACCTTACACAAGTTACTCGAGAGAAACAACAATGGCACTTTCTAGGCGATGTTTGGGATCGATCTTGGAGTTTAAAATTCCAGATTTGGGGCTGATTTAATTAAGAAAAAATTGCAGCAATATATTAAAGGAGATGGTGCCCAATCTTGATGCAAAAAGAAGAAGAAGATGATGATAAAATGGGAGGTGTAGGCAACGGCAACAATAGAGGAAAAAGGGAAAAGAAAAAAAAAGTAAAGGTGAAGATAGAGAGAGGGGCTTAGGGACAGCTAAGGTAGAAGAAAATAGATTAAAAGGTTGATTATTTTGATAAAAACGTGTATTTATACCTAGATATACTAAGCTTGGCTGCCAACACATAAAAAACAAGGGAATTTGCCAAAAAAATAATTTATTTTGTAAGAGTTAAGACTTAAACTTAGGACCTCCCACCAACTTTCAAGCTTTCACATTTAATGACTAGCTATTAGGTCAATTCCCTATTTGTGATATATTTCTAAATTTTATGAAGCTAAATTTGGGATGTTATAGTATCACTTCCCACCAACTGCGTATCAATGGTGGAATACCTTAGTATCTATGGTACCGAGAGAAAGAGTGACCTGGGAATTCTTCCAAGCCAAATTTAGAAAGAAATACATCAATCAATGGTTTATTGATCAGAAGCACAAAGAGTTTCTTGAACTAAAACAGGGTCTTATGTCTATGACCGAATACGAGTGAGAGTTTGTTAGACTCAGTAAGTATGCTCGGGAATATGTTTCAACTAAGGCCATCATATGTAAAAGATTCGAAGATGGGTTGAACGAGGATATTAGATTTCTTGTTGGGATTCTTGTAACACCCCTCACCCGTGTTCAATGTGGGAATAGGGTTACGGCACATTACCAAACTTACTACACATCTATACATACTTTTCACATACATTTAATCAAGTCATACAATCATCATTCAATCTCATTCAATTTGTCCCTAATACAAGCCTACTAGGCCCTAAACATGCTTTGGGAGTGCTTCAGGGCTAAACCAATAACTTAAGAAACTTTCACAAAACTTTGAATTTTTTTCTCAAAACAGGGGTCACACGCTCGTGTCACAAGCTGTGTGGACATTCGACATGGAAGCACATCGCCGTGTCCCAGCCCGTGTCCTACCCTGTGTAACTCTCTGACTTGGGTCACACGGCCAACACACACTCCCGTGTTGCTAGCCCGTATGCCCTAAAATGGCCCTATACGCCCGTGTACCAAGCCGTGTGCTAGGTCGTGCCAAACTTGTCGGGTATACTGACTTATGCCACACGGCCAAGTCACACGCCCATGTGTAAGGCCATGTGGAGTATACTGACTTAATTTCTAAAACCACACTAGGGGACACACGGCCATGTACTTAACCGTGTGTCACACACAACTGAGATACACGCCCGTGTCTCTACCCGTGTGGACAAAAATAGGCTATTTACCAAGCCATTTTGCCACCCAAATATGCATATACCTACACAACCAAAATGACACCAAATCATAGCATAAATGAATATCCAATTTAGCCACAATCAAATCTAATTGATACCATTTTCAATTCTAACAACCAACATGCTTATAACCCCAAATCTTATGCAAATTAAATATACCAAAACACATATACAAACCAACTAACTTAACCTTTTCCAAACATATACATTTTGTACCAATTCACAAATATAATTCATATCTAATATCAACCATTTAACATATATAATATCAATAACGACAAGCCTAATAATATAAGCTATTCCCACATCCATCCATGAACTCAAACATCAACATATATGCACAAATATGCACATCACCAAATTCACCAAATTAAGCCAACTCTAATGGATATATTTACAAATCAAAACATAAACATTTATAAGCCAATTCAAATGGCCAATATCACTACCAAAACATAGCCAAATTGACTCAAATTCTCTATACATGCCATATACTTAATATACCAAAGTTCAAAGGTACCAAGTGATAGGTAGATATTGTGATATGATCTCTGACGATCCCTGAATCCAAGCTAGCTCGATAACATTATAAAACATAGGAAAACTAAACAAAGTAAGCTATAAAGCTTAGTAAGCTAATACAATCTCACAAATATAATTCAACAGATTGAATAAAACAACATAAAGCTTACTAACGAACAAACCTTTCATATGCTCATTCACAAACTATATATTTTTATCCTCATATCTTTGATTCAATGCTAAAATAGTTTATACACATACTTGTACCATCCCGTACAAATCTCATAAACATTCTCATCTTTCATTTACCCGTTGAACCATTCGGAATAGAATTCAGATACTTAAGGATCTCACATGATAAGTACCTATACCATGGGCAGTAGCCAAATCAAGGTAACTTATCTCTGAAATTCTGATATCATGGCCCGAAGCCTATTCAATGTATCCCCTAATGACATGTCTCTAGCATCCTAAACTATTCCTAAGGTTCAACTGGGATTTCGAATGTCGAATCATCATCGAATTACTATCGTTCATATCCACAGTCTCATATTCACAATTTATACAATATCAAAGCATATTAAATACATTTGCATAGAAATTTATCACATACGAACTTACCTCAGATGTGTAAAAGATGAAATGAGTCGATTAGTCGATAACTTTATCTTTTTTTCCCAATCCAAGCCTGTATTTCTCCTATCTTGATCTAAATATATTCAAAATTGACTTATTCAATCATTTATTCATTCAATTTAGTCCAAAACACACTTTAAAATACATTTGCACTTTTGCCCCACATATTTCATGTTTTTTCACAATTTAGTCCTTATTTCATAAAATCACAAATTAATGAAATTTCAATTAAACCCATGCTATCCAAATTACTATTATGTCCCTAATAGCCCATATTTTTCATTTATTTCACATTTTAACTACTAACTTTACACATTTCACAACTTAACCCCTAATTTACATTTTCACTAAAAATCACTTTACAAAACTTGTTTAACTATCATTAGACATTCATAATCTATCATAAAATATCAAAATACTTATGTATTCATCAATGAAAACATTCAAAATCTTAAACAATTTTGCAAAATAGTCCCTGGGCTAGCTAGACCTAGTTGCAACAATCTCAAAAACATAGAAATCATTAAAAATGGGACAAAAATCATACCTAATTGAGTCAAAATAGCATGGCTAAAAGAACCCTAAGAAAATAGCTTCTCTTTTCTTCAATTTTCAGTGAAGAAGGTGATAAAAGATGATAGAAAATTGGTTTTGTTTCAATTTAATTAACTATATTACACCAAATACCAAATTTAACCTTAAATAGCTTTAATAACTACTCTAAATGCCATGCTACTAACTTCCACTATCTTATAAATGGTTTAATTACAACATAACGACTTTAAATTCAAGGTTCCATAGCTATTTGATACTTTTACCTAATAGAACTCCACTTTTACACTTTACGCGATTTAGTTGTTTTTACCAAATTAAGCATTTAAACGATAAAATTGCTTCACAAAATTTTCACACAATCATATATTCATGATATAGACCTTAAAATAATAATAAAATAAATATTTTTCTTTAGATTTTTGGTTTCAAAACCACTGTTCTATTTGACTAAAAATGGGTTGTTACAATTCTAAAATTGAAAGAATTCGTAGTACTAGTTGACAGAGCCTATAAAGCCTAAGAACTTGGAAAAAAAAGAGAAATGAGAATTTTGAGGCTAGATGCAAGAAAAATATCGATGAATAAACCGTATTAGTCATCGTCAAAGAAATCAAGAGATTCGTATACTCATTTGAATACTTCAATTGGGTATCCAAACAAAGATCGTGGGAAACAATATTCAAGTCTAAATACTCAAGCTACATCAGTATCGAGTGTTGGCAGCGTGGGAAACAATAAAATTGAGTGTCAACAGTGTGGTCAACAACATTTTGGAGATTTTTGGATGAGTAATAACAATAAAACCTGTTTCAGATGTGGTTCACAGGAACACTTTTTTTGTGATTATCCTCAATTATCCGGGAAATATAATCTTCAGACTTCAAGACCGAGTAATACAATTGCTAGGGGTAGACCACCTCGAAGTGCTAGAAATGTGATTAGTAGTAAAGGAATGAGAAAGGACTCAACTGTGAGATCTGAGGCCAGAGCACCTGCTAGAGCTTACGCAATTCGTGCTCACGAAGATGCGTCGTCACCCAATGTTATCACAGGTACATTTTATCTTTATGACACAAATGTAATTGTATTGATTGACCTTGGATCGACACATTAATATATTTGTATGAATTTAGTGTTTAGTAAGAGTTTTCCTGTTGAGTCTACTGAGTTTGTGATTAAAGTGTCGAACCCCTTAGGCAAATATGTTCTAGTTCATAAAGTTTGCAAGAATTGTCCTTTGATGATTCAGGGTTACTAATTTTTGGTTGATTTAGTGATTGATTATCATCCAGGAAAAGTGAACATAGTTACAAATGCTTTGAATAGAAAATCATTATTTGCTTTGAGAGCGATGAATACTCAAATAACCTTATCTGATGATGGTTCAATTCTAGAAGATTTGATAACTAAATTGGTATTTCTTCAGTAGATTTTTGAAGCTCAGAAGTATGATAGTGAATTGCAAGCCAAAAGAGTGCAATGTGAGTCGACTAGTGATTTAGACTTTCAAATCGGATCTGATGATTGTTTAATGTTCCGAAATAGAATTTGTATACCAAAGAATTTCAAACTCATTTAGAAAATTTTACACGAAGCACACAGTATTTGTTTATCTGTTCACCCAGGGAGTACTAGAATGTATAATGATCTGAAATAATTGTATTGGTGGTCAGGCATGAAAAAAGACATTTCAGAGTTTGTATCGAGATGTTTGGATTGTCAGCAAGTTAAAGCTGAACATCAGGTGCCTTCGAGATTGCTACAGCTTGTGATCATGCTAGAGTGGAAATGGGATAGAGTTACTATGGATTTTGTATCGAGATTACCCCCTGTCTCCAAAGAAGAAATATGTCATTTGGGTTTTCGTTGATCGATTGACGAAATCTGCACATTTCATTCCTGTATGTAATGAATATTTGCTTGATAAATTGGTTGAATTGTACATTTCTGAGACTGTTAGATTGCATGGGGTGCCAGTCTCTATTATTTTAGATAGAGATCTGAGGTTTACGTCGTGATTTTGGAAGAAATTGCAAGAGGCTCTGGGTACGAAGTTAAATTTTAGTACCGCATTTCATCTGTAAACCGATGATCAGTCTGAGAGAGTGATACAAATTTTTGAAGATATGCTTCATTATTGTGTTTTAGAATTTGAAGGCAATTGGGAGAAATATTTGTCATTGGTTGAATTCGCGTATAACAATAACTTCCAATTGAGCTTAAAGATGGAACTGTATGAAGCTTTGTATGGTTGCAAATGCTAAACTCCATTGTATTAGACCGAGCTTAGTGAGAAAAAGATTCAAGGGGTGTAACGTCCCGAAATTGGGCCTAGAAGTATTGGGCTTTGAGCATAGGAGCGGTTAGGAAACTGCTCATAAATATTTTAGTTAAGCAAGAAAGTGACACAAATTTCATGTTTACTTTATTGGTTAAGTAATTTAGGAGTAGTTGGGAGTGTTTTAGAAGTCCTGGGTTCAAATCTGGGCTTTAGCAAAATTTTTAGTTTTCCTCTTAAATGAATTCTGGCGTTAGCAGGTGAGCCTTATATTTAATTGTGGCTAAAAGTGTCTCATATGAGCTTGCGGTGCTATGGTAAGTGGCGTGTGGTAGTTGCTGGAGGTCTGAGGTTCAAGTCTTAGCAAGGTAAAAAGAGTATTTATTTTGCTACTCTTACCATATGAGAAGTAGAAGTGTACTGGAACTCTGCAAGGTGGAATTTGAATTAGTCGAAGAGTAGATGGTGGAGTAAATCAAGGAGGAGATTAAGAAGGATTTTTAGGAGGGATAAGGGGAGAAAATTAAGGGATTTTTTATGAGGAGAAGAGTTGTGGACGTTGGTAGACATCAACCACTCAGAAATTCGACTTAGTAGTGGGAGTGTGACTCTCCATTTCGGGTTTTTGGCTACTCTTTGTTCTAAAGCCCAATGTAGTGTTGATTTTTGGGTATTTTCTTTCATTTTGTGCTCTTTTCACTACTTTTTCATTTCCTTGTTACCATTTTTCTCTTAAGTCTCCGTCTCCAATCAACATTTTCGGTTGTTCTCCCTCTAGCTGATTATGCCATTTTATCCTCTTTCGTCTCTCTTTTTCTCCATTTTTGCTTTTAGTTTTTGATTACCCATACTTCTCCTCTCGGTTAGGCCTCAAACTATTTCTTTTTTCTTTTGATCTCTTGCCGAGTAACCTTTATTATCTCCTCTCTTCTTGTCATCCTTTCACCATTAATATTCGAGCTGTTACCGCATTGCTCTCTCCCTACTTCTGGTTTTAATTTTTATGGTTGATCTTTGGTTAATCGGTAAGTTGTTTAATTTCTATTCTTTCTATTATCATCTCTTTCTTTAAGTATTTAGGCCGAATACTGTTTCCCTAACTCTCTTTTCTTCCATCTTAGGGGTGGGTGTTCTTTTTTGTGCCTTGCTGTTAGGGTATACTCTGGTAGGCCGATTAGTGGTATCTCTTCACTTTTGGTCAACATTTCTGTAAGTTTTATCGGTCAATAAATGGATTCAATTGTTAAAGTCTCAATTGTATTGCAGGATATCTCTAAAGGGGGTCTGTAGAATATCTCTTGTAAAGGATTAAGTGTGAGATTTGCAGGCGATCGACCAACGTAGGTGATTAGAACCTCTTCGTTAAGTGGGATAGAGAGGGAGTGTTAAAATTATGTTGTTAGGAGACTTATGGTATATCTTAACTGAATCAGGGTTCGAAGCTTGTTGATCATAGTGCAGTTTTTGCAAACAGGTGTGTATTCCACACTGATTGGACTGTAAATCAGCAGGAGCCGAAAAGCCGAAGTGTCGAAACTTTGGCATTTGAGGCCTCAGAGCGTGCGATCACTTGTGGGGTAAATTGAGCCCATAAATCATGGGCGATAGACTGTAAAGGCCACCACGAGCATTTTTGTGGGCTTGGGCCGTTATGGGCCACGTTGGGCCAAAATGGGCAGCGTAGGCCCAATGGGCTCGTGGGCACCACACATATTAAATCCGCGGTAAGTGATAAATATTGGACTGAGCTATGTAGGTCACATAGTCGTAACTAAATTTGAGCTAAATGGGCCACACGAGCGTGTGGGCCCACTTGGGCCGAGTAATGGGCCTTGGGCCCATTTACACCGTTATGATCATTTAGGTTATCTATGTCGTTCAAGGCAATTGTAAACCCTCGGAGAGGTCGTTATTTGAGCTGAAAACCTAAAATAGGTAAAATGATCGTAATGCCCCTATAGGGTAAAATAACCATAATGCCCTTGTAGGGTAAAATGACCGTAATGACCTGTAGGGTAAATAACCGTAATACCCCTATAGGGTAAAATGACCGTAATGCCCTTGTAGGATAAATGACCATAATATCCCTGTATGGTAAAATGATGATTATGCCCTTATGCTCCATATGACTGATGTGCTTATGATTTACATATATGATTGTACTGAGTATGACTTTGCTTACATGTAATATTTATGACACAACATATTGCATGCGATTGGGATTTTGATATGGAGGAAGTACTGTACTGGTGACTATGTCACATTCACTGTTACTGGTGGCTTGGCCATATTTATTGTTTCTGGCAACTATGCTGCATTATTATTACTGGCAGCTGTAACACCCTTCGCCCGTATCCCTCGCTGGAACAGGGTTCGAGGTGCTACCAGATTTAAACTCAACCATTTATATAAAACCAGTCCGTAAAAAATTTTTTGATCAATTTTAAACTTTTCATACATGCATATATTATCCTTTGATCGGGCTTACAAGGCCCCAAAACAATCATAAGGCATTATTAAATATTTACCAATCTCTTAATCTTGTATCATTTACTTACTCAACAATGAATCAAAATTCAAATTCTAAATATACAACCACATCACAGGAGATAATAACATACAAGCATATGAATAATCAAACTACCTTAATAACAAGCCAAAGTCTTTGGCTTAATCATAATATTACATACTCAACTTTACAACTCTATACATGCCATACACTTGAAACACTAAGATTTACTTACGCCGATAGCGTAGACTTGACAATGTGATAATATCTCTGACGGCCTCCAACCCGAGCTAACCTGGCAACCTTAGGGAATATGGGAAAGAAAAGGGGAGTAACTTTACGCTTAGTAAGTTCATAAGAAAACAATAAGCAACTCATTAACAAGTTTTATCAATGTTTACAACATAATCACAAATTCACTACAAGTTGACTTCCTAAGCAACAGTCACTAAATTATTTATAACCAGAGCTAATAAACTCTAAATAAATTACCATTAATTTTCCCTAAAAATAGACTCATATATCTTCTATGCATAAAATTTTCAGAATTTTTGGTTTGGCCAATCAATACCAGATTTTTCTTAAAGTTTCCCCTGCTTCACTATTTGACTAATCTGACCACTCTTCACTACGAATCAAATTTCTCATTGTACAGAATTCAAAATATGTTCTCGTTGATTTCATTTGAAACTATACTCATTAAGGATTATAAGCATATAAATTTTATCTTATAACCATTTTTTTAAAAATTATAATGATTTTCTAAATACAAAACAGGGGACCCCGAAGTCATTTTACTCTGTCTCACGCCACTTCAAATATCTCATTATCAACAATTCTTTTGCTTACACGGTTTCTTTTATAAGAAACTAGACTCATTAATATTTAATTACATAATTTATTCAGCTTCTAACTCAACTCCCACAATTTATGGCAATTTTCCAAAATCATGTTACTGCTACTGTCCCAAGCAGATTTATTACAAATTTACTCTTTCACACATTCTTTGTATTCATATTATTTAAACATGTATATCACCAATAAATTTCATCACATATCTATAATTTCACTTAAGCATAATCTCAATACAATACATCATGCTCAATGATTTGCACACAACCATTCAAATTAGCAATTATAAGATGGTTCCGCACATAGCCCACCCTTATCGATAATTTGCGATGGTTTTACCCTTACTTACATATATGACATAGGCATTTAAATACTTCAGTGTCAACTTTAATTCAACTGAATTTAACCATTGTACCATTTCATAATCACTGTTACTTTCATCATTCATATCTAAATGGTATTTCACATAATTCATATAACCTTTCACCATAACCGAATACACACATACATATATGACATATTCACCTATGCTTCTCATTTCACATTCATGATTCAATTCCAATCGATCTAACATGTATAAGTATATATCACATACCTGGCCAACTTAATGTATTGAACGAATTCAATTGCCGATTTAACACAAGGTCTCATAGTCTTAGACTTTTATCAAATCACCGGCATTTAGCCTGCTAGGTTTTAAACCCGAATTCATCACCGGCATTTAGCCTGCTAGGTTTTAAACCCGAATTCATCACTGGCCCGAAGCCTGCTAGACTTTAAGTCTGAACTCATTCACCGGCATTTCGCCTGCTAGACTTGAAGCATGATATCATTTCACCGGCATTATAGCCTGCTAGGCCCGAAGCCCGATATTATCTCACCAGCATTATAACCTGCTAGGCCCGAAGCCCGATAATATTATTCACCAACTTAAAGCTTGCTAGGCTGAGGCCTGAATATCACATTTCGATAAACAATTCACCTGTTCTTTCATATTTTCATAACTTATACTTCAATTACATATAACTGAAACACATATCTATGAACAAAGATTTTCATCCTTTCAACCACATAGGGTTTAATTTCCACATTGGAACACATATCTTAGTACATCATTTAATAGTATCAAAGTCGACTAGATATTCTAGTCACATACGGCTCATAACTTTAATTTAATATTCATTCAACACAAAGAACATATGTATATATATACAATCAAACATCTTCTTAGTTATTATTCAACTCTTAAGCATATAACATGATCAAACACAAACACTTAAGAACTTACCTTAAATGTCGTCGGACAACTACAAATCTACTATTCCATTTGTTTCGCTTTTCCCTTTTCCGAGTTATGTTCCTTTTGCTCTTGAGCTAGGTAAAATAAATCGGTTTGTTTAATTACTTAACTGATTTATTTAGATTCAAACATTAACAATTTTTCTTAATAAGAAACATACGACAACTCATTAACAACCATTCATTCACATCTTTATTCTTGATTACGATCGGCCATTATAACATATACAAATGCATATTAACCACTTTGACCGATTGTCCATTAACCACTAATTCATATACATAAATTTTACAACTCAACTGATCCTTCTCCATATTATTTACCTTAATTCACATTCGGAAATCATAGAACACATACTAACGATTTAACGTTACAATTCAAATTTTCACACACCAATAAACACACTCGGCAAAACTTCATTTCAATTTACTTTAAAATACCAACAACTAAATTATTTCTTGGCACCTTTATCACATTTTCACAATCGGCATAACCATGTTACCAATCTATTACATCAAAATTTACTTATCCAAGACTACATTCAGCATATATATATATTCACATAAACACAATAGTCGATTGTTATTTATCATCTAATTCGACTTTCAATAACCTCAAATTATAAACAATATTCAATTCCCTAATTAAGATATCAATTGACAACTTCACAAACAAAAATTAACAAGCTTAGGGCTCATCTAATAACCATTTATAATTTAAAACTTCAAACGTTCGAAATCTAACATTTTACTCACATGGTCGAATACATGTTTTGCCCAAACTAAGGAAATTTATACACTCACAACTCCATCAATTCATTTTCCACTTAATTACATCAATTCAAAGCTCAATTTAATAAGAACATGCTTAATTTAAATAAAAACAAATTTCCTTTCCCAAAAGCATATATATACGACAACTTCAACTTCATACCTCTCAACAATAAATTCAACTTAATCATTCATTAACATTACACTCATTTGTCCATTATATAAGCATATTTAACATCTAAACAACATCTTCCAAAAGCTATCAAATTATCACAATTTAACAAATTGCCGAATGCACATATGTTCAATAATTCATTAATTTAAACCATGGGTTAACTATACAATGCACTAATCAATTTAATTTCATAAACAATTACATAATAATCACATTAACATACCTTTGATTTATGAAATAACCATGGTCGAATGCCTTGGCTTCTTCTTCTATTTTTCTTTCACTAGTTACGGCAATGGGGAAAAGAAAGATGAACATACATTGTTTTTATCACTCTTTTCTTATTTTAATTATTCTTTATTTCATAATATAAAGCCATTAACTATTATAATGCTAAAATAAAATGCATATATTATCTATCAACCATCATTATGGCCGGCCACTAAATTAAAAGTGGTCCATTTGACATGCAAGTCCCCCATGTCAATAATTCATGCATTATTTGGCCACTTTAAAATTCACCTATCACATTTTCAAGTCTTATTACGTGAGTCTTTTCTTATAAATTAACACCTAATTGATAAAATCAAGGCACAAAATATTCACATATACAAATTCCACATACAATAAGCACAGAATATAACATCTAATTATTTTTGTGACTCGATTTTGTGGTTCCGAAACCACTTTTTGACTAGGGTCAAATTAGGGCTGTCACAGCAGCTTTGCTACGTTATTGGTGTTCTAGCTGGGTGGGTCGATTTATATCCTCACATGGTGTGTTGGTTGGTACGGGTGGTGTGCTGGCTGGATTTGGATGGGATGCATAATTGCATTACATTGTACTGATATTGTATTGGGCTTAAGCCACGCTATTACTGTATAGGGCTAAGGCCGAGACTGTACTGATACTGAATAGGGCTCAGGCCCAATTGTTACTGATCCGGGCTTAGGCTCTGATTGTGTTATTCACTGTTTATTTAATATTGGAATTACACACTGAGTTTTCGTAAACTCACCCCTTTTTTTCAACTGTACATGTAATCCCCAACTTTAGACGATTTGGTGCTGCGAGGGACTTGGAGGTGGCCACACAACTGCTGTGTCTTGCATTTAACTTTATTTAATTTAGATTTTACTTTTGGGTTTTTAATTTTGTTATAAGGCCGTTCGTGGGTTTTATTTTTTAATTGGGCTTCGGATTATATATTTTTAAACTGCTAGTCTGGGTAAAGACGATTTTTTGAAACAATTACTATTTTCTAATACATGCGTTTTAAACTTCATCGACTTAAAAAGCTTCGCGTTTTTAAATCAATTTATTATAACACTGATGGTTAATAAGGTAAACATTTTGACGAGAACTTTCGTTAATTAATAATAAAAGGATTTAATTTAGTAACAAGTTTTTATCGAAAGGATCAATTTTTGAAAAACACTTCGATGTGACACGTAAGATTCAGCCATAACATCTAGGCTGGGTTTGGGGTGTTACACGGGGTTCATTTGATCAGAGAAAGTGAAGAGAAAGTAAAAGTAATTCGCAATAGTCTGAAAGCAGCTTCAGATAAACAGAAATCGTACACGGATTTAAAATGAAAGGACATTGAATATCAAATCAGTGATAAAGTTTTTATGAAAGTATCCTCGTGGAAGAAAATACTTCATTTTGGTTGCAAAGGCAATTTGAGTCAGCGATTTATCGGGCCATATGAAATTATTGAACGAATAGGGCCAGTGGCATATCGGCTAGATTTACCATCAAAGTTGGAAAGATTCACAATGTGTTTCATGTGTCGATGTTACGTCGATATAGATCAGATCCATCACATGTAATTTCCCCGTTAGAGATTGAAATTCAACCTGATATGACATATAATGAAGAATCGATCAAAACTTTAGCTAGAGAGGTTAAAAAATTGAGAAATAAACGCATAGCTTTGGTGAAAGTTTTGTGGCAACGGCACAGTGTCGATGAGGCTACGTGGGAACTCGAGGAAGCTATGAGAAAATAGTACCCTAACTTCTTTTTTGGAAAGATTTTCGGGGACAAAAATCCCTAGGGGGAGAGTTCTAACAGCTCGTTTTTAATCAAGTCAAAACAATGGTTTTGGGACCACAAATTTGAAGTCAAAATAATTATTTTATTATTATTTTAATTTTTACAGCATGATAAAATGATTCTGTGAAAGTTTTGTTCAAAAATTTTATTGTTGTAGTGTTTAATTTGATAAAAAGGACTAAATTGCGTAAAGTGTAAAACTTGTGTTCTATTAGCTAAAGGTGTCTAATAGCAAAGGAACCTTAAAGAAGAGGTCCTTATGTTGTAATTAGACTATTAATAGTATGAGTGGACAAATATGGCCATTAAAATGACATTATTAAAGGTTAATTAATAAGGTTAATGTTGAAAATTTATAATTAAAAGATATTAAAGTAAAGAAAACAAAAGAAAAACATGCATGTTCATCTTTCTCAACTAATTATTGAAGAATAGAAAGCCATTAAAGAACACTAAACATTCGGCCATAGTTCATCCTTTCATGTTAGTTCATTTTTCTCTCGTTTTTAATGATTTCTATATTTGTGAGATCGTTGTAGCTAATCTAGCTAGCCCAGGGACTAATTTGAAAAACTGTTAAAGGTTTAAGGTTTTTCAATTGATGAATCTATGTGTATTTTGATGGTTAATAGTAGATAATGCATGATTGTTAGATAAACAATACTTGTTAAGTGAGTTTTAGAAAAAAGTCCAATTAGGGATTAATTTGTGAAATGTGTAATTTTTGTGGTTAAATTGTGAAATAAATGAAAAATATGGGCTGCTAGGGACCTAATTAAAATTTTTCTAGCATGGATTTTGATTAAATTGCATGAATATGTGATTTTATGAAATAAGGACTAAATTGCAAAAATGTGAAATATTAGGGGCAAAAGTGTAAAGTGGCTTTAAAGTATATTTTGGACTAAATTAAATAGAGAGATTATTAAATAAGTTAATTTTGATTGCAATTAGATCAAGAAAGGTGAAATACAGATTCAGATCAAGGAAAGAACAAAGTTTCGGATTAATCGACTTAATTCGCCATTTTTGCATTCGAGGTAAGTTCGTATGTAATAAGCTTTGTTATAATTGAATTTTAAATGCTTTTATATTGCATAAATTGTAAATACAATATTACAGACTTATTCTACAAAAATTCGGCATTGTAAATCCTAGTTGAACCTTAGGAATAGATTAGGATACAAATGACATGTCATTAGGGGTTATTATTGTTTAGGTGCTGGTCCGTACGTCCTACCGGTGGCTGAGTTATCCAGCATGCATTGTGGATTCTCGTCAGCTTATGTGAGTAGCACCTTGTAGCTACGTCATGACCGTCAGCTTGTGTGAGCAAACCTGTCGATAGCTTGAGAGTGAGCATTATTGAGATATGATATTGAGATATCTTCGGCTATGTATTGGCACTTCGGTGCAAGATTTATTGAGATAGCTTCGACTATATATATTGGCACTTAGGGTGCGAGATTCTAGAGTATCCTGTATTATTCCAAATGGTTCAACGAGTATATCGAAGATATGAAATGGTGAGAATAGATACGTATCAATACAGGTATGTACGGAAACTGTATATGTATTGAACATATGAAAGAGTTAAGCTTATGGTTATATAGATGATTGAATACATGTTAACATTGTGGTTAATTATTTTGTGGTATGTTATATGCATATTTTGAATGGTAAATTAAATGGTGAGTTTTTCTTATTATCTTCATACGAGCTTACTAAGATTTATAGCTTACATTGTTTACTTTTTCGTGTTTTATAGTGATCTCATAGCTAGCTCGGATTTGGGAATCGTCGGAGACTTCATCACACTATCCTACCTATCACTTTGGTACTTTTGAACTTAAGTCTTTTGAGTATATGGAATGTATAAGATTTATGGTCATTTTTATATATAGTTTGGAAATGAATTTGGTCATTTGAAATGGCTTGTAAATGTTAATGTTTTGGTTTTGTATATAGCATGAGAGTTGGCTTAAATTGGTTCGTTTGGTTGTGTTTTCATATGTGCATATTTTTTTGATTATGTGTTTAATGATGGATATGTAATGCTTCATGATATTTGGTAATTAGGAGTACTAAATGCTCGTGAATTGAATTTGGTATGTTTGAGCGATTAGGATAAATGATGCATGGTTGAAAGTAACTGTATTGTTGATTTGAGATTATGAGATTTTGGTATAATTTGAATAGCATATTGTGGTATTGATATGTTTGGTATATGTATCGTATTATTTGTTATTGAAATGGTATAAATGATGATTGAATAAGGTTGATTGAATGCCTTTTTATGTCTTATTTTGGTGCCAATTGGTTTGATGTAGGTGTATACCAATTTGGGTTGCAAAATAGCTTGGTAAATAGCCTATTTTTGTCCACACAAGTAGAGACACGGGCGTTTAGTCCCGAGCCACCCCGAATGCATGTTTTAGGCCTCATAGGCTCATATTAGGGACGATGTGATTGAGTTTGAATGATGATTGCATAAAATTTGAAAATGTATGTGAAATGAATGTTTAATTGTTTTATAAGTCTGGTGATGCTCCGTAACCCTATTCCTGCGTTGAATACGGGTGAGGTGTAACAACCCTCACCTGTGTTCAACGCCAAAATAGGGTTACAGAGTATTACCTACTTACAACAAATTTAAACATGCTTTTCACATTCACTTCATCAAATCATACAATCGTCATTCAATCTCAATCAATTTGTCCCTAATACGAGCCTACGAGACTCTAAACATGCTTTGATGGTGGTTCGAGACTAAATTGATAACTTATGAAACTTCACAAAACTTAGAAAATTTTTCCTTAAAATAAGGGAGACACGCTTGTGTAGCCAAGCCATGTATCTCACATGGCCACCGGACACGCCCGTGTCACAGGCCGTGTAGACATTCAAAATGGGAGCACATCGCCGTGTCCCAACCTGTGTCCAACCCTATGTAACTCTTTGACTTGGGTCACACGGCCAACACACACGCCCATGTGGCTACCTTGTGTGCCCTAAGAATGGCCACACACGCTCGTGTGCCAGGCCATGTGCTAGGCCTTGCCAAACCTGTAGGGTATACTGACTTATGCCACATGGCCAAGTCACACACCCATGTGAGGCCGTGTGGAGCATACTGACTTGATTTCACTTTCAACACCAAGGGACACACGGTCGTGTACTAGACTGTGTGTAACACATAGCTGAGACACACGCCCGTGTCTCTACCCGTGTGGACAAAAATAGGCTATTTACCAAGCCAACTTGCCACCCAAAAATGCATATACCTACACAACCAAAATGACACACAATATAGTATCAATAGGCATATATTTTAATTCCAATCATGCATGACTTATACCAATTCCAACATCAACCATTACAAAACATAAATACCACATATTGCCACATAATTTAATCCAATCTTTGTCTTCTCAAAACATCAAATGACTATTTACAAATATGCATTATTATGCTCAATTCCCCAAACATATCAATTCACTAAACATACCAATTCACAAATCATCTCCTACTAACAATCAAAATTACCTAATCACAACAAGCATCATGAATCCAACTTCATTCACACAATATAGGTCATTTACCAACTCAAAACAAAAGTCATTTGCACACTTATATACATCATCAAATTCACCATCATAAGCCAACTCATATGATTATATATACAAACCAAAACATGTACATTTATAAGCTAATTCATTTGGCAAAAGTCAATACCAAAACATAGCCAAAATGACTCAAAATCCCTATACATGCCATACACTTAATATACCAAAGTTTAAAGGTACCAAGTGATAGGTAGATAGCGTGAAGCGATCTCCGAAGATTCCTCAATCCAAGCTACTCGATGAGATTATAAAATACGAAAAAAATAAACAAAGTAAGCTATAAAGCTTAGTAAGCTCATATGAAATAAACTAAATACAATCCCAAAAATATAATTCAATAAATTGGATAAAATAACACAAAGCTTACTAACGAACAAACATTTCATAAACTCATTCACAAACCATATAATTTCATCCTCATATCCTTGATTCAATGCTAAAATAGTTTATACACATACCTGTAACATCCTGCAAAAATCTCATACACATCCTCGTCTTACATTTACCTATTGAAGTTTTTAGAATAGAATTTGGATACTCAAGGATCTCTCACGATAAATACCTATACCATGGCCCGTAGGCAAATCAAGGTAACTTATCACTAAAGTTCTAATATCATGGCCCGAAGCCAAAATCAGCCGATATAGATGGTCGGAAGCCAAATCAATTTATCTCACATTTGAAGTGCTATATCATGGCTCGAAGCCAATTCAAAGTATCCCTAATGACATGTAACTAGCATCCTAAACTATTCCTAAGGTTCAATCGGGATTTCAAATGTCGAATCATCATCAAAACACTATCATTCATATCCACAGTCTTGTATTTGTAATTTATGCAATATCAAAGCATATAAATACATTTGTATTGAAATTTATCACATATGAACTTACCTCGAATGTGGAAACAACGAAATGGGTCAATTAGTCGATAACTTTTTCTTTTCCCCAATCCAAGTCTGTATTTCTCTTATCTTGATCTAAATATATTTAAAATTGATTTATTCAATCATCTATTCATTTAATTTAGTCCAAAACACACTTTAAAACACATTTACACTTTTGTCCCACATATTTCACATTTTTCACAATTTAGCCCTTATTTCATAAAATCACAAATTAATGAAATTCAATAAACCTATGCTAGCCGAATTACTATTATGCCCCTAGCAGCCCATATTTTTCATTTATTCCATATTTTAACTACTAACTTTACACATTTCATAATTTAATCTCTAATTTGCATTTTCACTAAAAATCTCTTTATAAAACTTGTTTAACTATCATCAAACATTCATAATCTATCATAAAATATCAAAATAATCATGTATTCATCAATGGTAACATTCAAAATCTTTCACAATTTTGAAAAAATAGGCCTTGGGCTAGCTAGACTAAGCTGGAACGATCTCAAAAACACAAAAATCATTAAAAACGGGACAAAAATCGTACCAAACTGAGCATACAAAGCTTGGTCAAATATCAAGCCCTAAAAATGGCTATTATTCATGTTACAAATGGCTAAGGAAGAAGATGAATGAAATTAATGGCTTTTGTTTTATTTAATTAACATTTAATTACTGAATGACAAAATTAACCTTATTATTAATTCAAAATTTCAATTATGCCAAGCCATTATCATCCACTATCTAATTAATGGTCTAATTACAACATAATCACCTTAACTTTAAGGTTCTATAGTATTTATGTAACACCCCAAACTCGGCCTAGACGTTATGGCCAAATTTGCGATGTCACATTGAAGTGCTTTTCGATAAACATAGTTCCATTGAAAAAAATCCATTCTATACTAAAACCTAGTTGTGGTCTTTTACGAAAACTTTGAATATCTTGTTCATTGTTAAAACTCAAGTTGATCTAGCAAAGTGTTAATCATATTAGATTGATATTGCACTTTAAAGACAATGTTTGTTACGGAAGCCTTTCAAAATGTGTTGCATTAGTGTGGTGTTTTGAAATGCATTTAACTCTTTGAAAAACTGCGGCCTACTACTAACATATATGATTCAAAGTATATAAATCCCAAATCAAAATCAAAAACTTAAAGAGGCCTTATTACAAAACAAATACCCAGATTAAATTACTTATAAATTAAAAGTTTAAAATGGAAGCAAAAGCGGTTGTGTGCCCACCATCGAGTCCCTCGCAGCTCCGATCCGCCTAAGGATTACCTGTGCCAAAAAGCAAAAGGGTGAGTTTATGAAAACTCAACGTGTAATCCCGTAACACCCTGATTTTGGGCCTAGTCGGAATAGTGGTTTCAGGACCACAAATCCGACAATGAAAATTTTATTTTTATTATAATTTTATGGTCTACAAGTTAACGAAATAATTTTGTGAAAATTTCGTTCGAAAATTTTGATGTTCGGGCACTTAATTTAGTCAAAAGGACTAAATCGTAAAAAGTGCAAAAGTTGAGTTCTACACGTTAGAAATGTCAAACTGTTATGAGTTTTTAAAATAAAAGTCTTTAAATGGTAATTAGACCATTGGTTAGTTGTTGTTCAAAAATGGACATGAAATGAGTGTAATGAAATATTTTTAAGTTAGGGGTATTTTGGTAAACTAATAATTAAAAGAATTAAAAAGGGAAATAAGCCAAATTAGCTATCATCTTCTACATTCAACCATTTCTACCAGTAGCAGCCATGGTTAGGGTTTGTTCAAACTCCCAAGCTCGATTGTAAGTGCTCCCCAGCCCCGTTTTTAAAGTTCTTTACATTTTTGAAATCCTGATAACTTGTTCCACTTATTTCTACCATTAATTTAAGCTAAGGTTCATGTATAAAAATTTACCCATGAATAATATGCATGTATTTTGATGTATAATAATATAAAATTAAGGTTGGGTGTTAGATAAACGACTTTTGCTAAGCGATTTTACGTGAAAACGAGTAAAATGACATAATCGGTAAAAATACCTAATGTTCATAAGTACATGTTAGAGTGAGAATTGTATGTTGCTATAGAAGGGAAAAATGATCAGCATTTCATAAAACATAAGAAAATGGGATAAATTTTAATTTACGAGATTTAGGGCAAAAGCGTAAATATGTAAAAGTTTAGGGGTAAAATTGTAATTTTTCAAAAATATGATTTTGGGTTGATTTGAATAATATGAGTCCTAATTGGGCTATATTTGAAATGATAGAGCAAGGAAAATCGAAATTCGAGCTAAAATCGATAAAATACCAAGTTGTGGACAAAATAGTAAAAATGACAATTTTCGCATACGAGGTAAGTTCATATGATTTTAATAATGCAATGTGTATTTTAATGTTAATGTTATGATATTATATGAATTGTAATTATACATATATGTGAATAATTTGATATTATGTAAATGATGTAACATTACTATATGTTGTTGATGTCTTTATAATGGTATGATGATTATTATTTACGAATTGTTGCATTCTATGATTATTGTTGAATTATTATACAAATTATGTGGAATACTTGAAAAATATGAGTTCCACCGGAGTATCGATATTGACATCACGAGAAAGATGGCAAAGGCGTATGATCGAGGAAAGAGCCCGTTTGAACCTTAGGAATAGGTTAGGATACAAGTGACATGTCACTAGGAAATTGAGATCCAAACTCGTTGAGTTGCGTTCCGAGTTCGTGAGAATTATGAGGCATCCGAACTCGTTAAGTTATATTCCGAGTTCACTTATGGATGCAAGCATCCAAACTCGTTGAGTTGTGTTCCGAGATCATTGTGGATGTGACCACCCGAGCTCGTTGAGTTGCGTTCCAAGTTCATTATGGGTGAAATTATGGTAGCTTGATTTCATCTATCTGAATTATATTTTGATGTGTTCAACGGGTAAATCTCAAGTTAACGAAGTGAAATACTCCAGATGAAAGTGTCATGTTGGTAAGTGTTGTGGAATGAGTACGATGAACAAGTATGTGCGTAACCTCTCTAGTAGAGAACACGATATGTTGTAATTGTGTGGTAAGAGTGTTCATGAGAATGCTTTTGTGATGACCTTGTGATTATGAGTCCATGCTTCTGAAGCATAATTATGTGTTCTTACCATGATGGATGAACAGGTATGTGCGTAACCTCTCTAGTAGAGAACATGATATGTTGTAATTGTGTGGTAAGAATGTTCATGAGAATGCTTTTGTGATGACCTTGTGATTATGAGTCCATGCTTCTGAAGCATAATTATGTGTTCTTACCATGATGGATGAAATGATATTGTATGGATTTGGTGACTAATAGTGGTGAATGAGTAAATTCAGCCTTGACAGTTTTGAGTTACTGCAGTGGTGCAACTTTGGAAATTCACCATAAATTGTGAAAATTGAGTTAGAATAAAATATGAGATTGAAGCTCAATGAGTCTAGTTTCACATAGAGGAAACGGTACATGCAATTGAACTTTATGTTATGAGATATTTAAATTGTTGTGAGACAGAGTCTGAATGACTTCGAGATCCCCTATTCCTATTTGAGAAATTCACTAAAAATTGTACAAAAATAATTAGGAGTTATACTTTACATTTATAGATTTCTTATTAAGTCTTCTTTTAATAGAAATAAATGGCATAGCCCTTTGAATTCTTTACTGATAGAAAATTGATTCGTAGTGAACAGAGGTTAGACTAGCTGAAAACTGAAACAGGGGAAACTTTAATGAATAAACTGTACTAATTGGCTAAACCAAAAATTATGGAAATTTTATGAGAGAAATATATATGAGTCTAGTTTCAAGTAAAATTAACAGAACTTAATTTTGAGTTTCTTAGCTTCAGATATAAATGATTTAGTAACTATAACTCGGTAAAATAGCTTAACCTGAACATGTGTAAATTGTACAATTTTGGTGTTTTATCTTAGAAAAGCATGATGGTAATTGCTTATTAATTTCATATGGACTTACTAAGCGTAAAGCTTACCCCTTCCTCTCCACTTCTTCAGTTTTGGAAGGTCGGCTCAGGGTTGGAGATCGTCGGATGCAGAATCACACATCAAGCTATCACTTTTGGGAGAATTAATTCAAATATTATAAATATCAAGTGAGTGGCATGTATAGGAAGTTAGTTTGTGATATGTATTATTATTATGACTTTGGCCAACCGTATTGGTCTGCATTGAGCTATCATATATGGTCATGAGATATGACCTTTATTCATTATGGTTTGTAAGTTTAATTAAACATGTTATGTCTTATGTTTGTGATGTGATGATATAGTTACGTTTGTTTGTTATGCATGATCAGTAATATATCCTGTAAGTTGAATGCATGCCTATGGATTATGAATTAAATGTGTAATACAGAGATGAGTAATGTTGCCTTGGACATGGTTGTTTAAGGGACGATATGCATGTGTTTGAGAAGTTTTGAATTACATGAAAATTTATGGCCCGATTTTCGTGTTTGTGTATGGTTAAGTCTGGTAATGCCTCGTACCCTGTTCCAGCCTTGGATACGGGTAAGAGGCATTACAAATCCCTTAACAAGAGTCAATCATACAGTAGACAAATACAGTCTGGGCCTAAGCCCATTTCAGTAACTTTCCAGTAACAGTTAGGACCTCAGCCCATTACAGTATCAACATCAGTGTGGGCCTTAGCCCGCTTCAGTAACAGTAATAGAAATGCAATCAGAAATCCTACCCATCCATCCTCTACACTCCACTTCATCTAGCCCTACACTCCCTGTGGGGATAAGATCGACCCACCCATCCCTACACACCAAAGTATATAGCACCGGTTGCGGCACTAAACAGTATTTGCAACAGAGCTGCCAATACAGTACACTTCCTCCAAATATATTAAACCCACCCCCATGCAATATCTCATGTCATAAGATCATACGTGTATGCAAAAATGTCATGCTCGGTTACAATCATACATATCAAAGGGCCATATCATTCCTTTTACCTCATAGGGGTATAACAGTCATTTCATCAGTATGAGGTCTAACTATACTTGTCGACCCAATAGTAGGTCCACAGTCATCTCGGGTGACCCATGCAACCTTAACGGTCAAACAATGAAAATGGGCCCAATGTAACACCCTCTTACCCGAGACCGTCGCCGGAGTCGAGCACAAGGCGTTAACAGACTTAAATTATCACTTAAACAATTTCAAACATTTTATTTCCTTTCGTAATAAACTACCCATCTGCATCACAGTCGCTAAAAAAATCATATCTTGAGTTACGAATCTCAAAATTAAAATCAGTAAATTTTTCCTGAAACTAGACTCATATATCTATTTACTAATTTTTTTCCAGAATTTTTGGTTGGGCCAATTGGTACAATTTATTAGTTAAAGTTTCCCCTGTTTCAGTGTTCGACTGCTCTAACCTCTGTTCACTACTAATCACTTTTCTCTCTGTACAGAATTCAGATGATTATACCATTTGTTTCTCTTAAAATTAAACTTAATAAATAATCTAAACATATAAAGTATGACTCCTAATTATTTTTTGTACAATTTTTAGTGAACTTCTAAAGTTAGAACAGTGGATTCAGAAATTGCTCTAACCCTATTCCACCAAAACTCAAATTTCTCATAAAATTCAACTCATTTACCTATTTTGTTTCTTCCATATGAAAATAGACTCAATAAGATTCAATTTCATATTTTATTCATCATCTAATTCTATCTCTACAATTTTTAGTGATTTTTCAAACTCACATAATTGCTATCGTATGATACTATTTTATAGCAAATTTCACCTTTTTATGAATTTCCATGGATTAGATAGCACATTAAGTATACATAACACCAAATATGATCTTGATTAGCCATTCCAATGGCTAATCATTACCAAACATTTCCTTACCGCCAAATAGCCATATCATAAGATCATATACACAAAATGATTATAATGCTATACATGTCATACTCAAAATATACAAGCCACTATACCAAAATGGTCCACGGATAGTGTGAGCGAGCCTCTAACTGTTCCCAATTTTCGAGCTGGCTTGTCAAAACTACAAAGAATGGAAAGGAGGGAGTAAGCATAAATGCTTTGTAAGTTCACGTGTAAATATTAAGTAACATAATCATGCAATCCAACATAAAACATCATTTGTATAAATATCACCAAGACATTCATGTTACATTCGCATTTACTATCTTACCACGATTTCATCATACCAAGTTCTCAACCCGAGGGTTTAAGCGCATACCTGTCCAAATATTCTCATTCACCACACTTACCAACATGTCACCTTCGTCTTAAGTATTCTCCTTATTCACTTAAGAATCACTCGTTGAACACATCGGAATATAATTTGGATACACGAATTGTATGCACATAAGTGCCATACCCGTAGCTAGACAAACTCAATAGCCTGCGGAAATTATGTAGCCAAGCTACCATGTAACCCGCCCATAAGCGAACTCGGACTCAACTCAACGAGCTCAAGCGTTCGCATCCATAAGTGAACTCAGACTCAACTCAACGAGCTCGGAACTCAAATAACCTAGTGACATGTCACTTCTATCCTAATCTATTCCCAAGGTTCAAACGGGATTTTCCTCAATCACACATCTTTGCCGTCTTCCACGAAATGTCAGAACCGATACTTGGTAGCATTTCATATTTATCAAGTAGCTCACATAATTTGCATATTACTAAATAATAATCCAGAAAGCATAATATTTCATGATAATAATCATCATGTCATATAAATAACATTAAATTACTTAAAATGGCAATTATGTTACTACATTTACACATGAACTTACCTCGGTACAAAATGTTAGAAATCGAGCCTATTCCTCGTAAACTTTATATTTCCTTAGATCACGACTCGAATCTTGTTTCTCTTGATCTAAAATAATAAAATTAGCTTATTTAATACTCACATTTATTAAAACAGTCCTTGACTCAAACTTTGGCAAAATTACATTTTTGCCCTTAAACTTTTACATATTTACACTTTTGCCCCAAGGCTTGGAAAATAAACTTAATCCTATTTTCTTATGTTTTAAGACATGCTGATCATTTTTCCCTGTATGGCAACATCAAATTTCACTCCAACATATACTTATGAACATTAGGTATTTTTACCGATTATGTCGTTTTACTTGTTTTCACGTAAAATCGCTTAGCAAAAGTTGTTTAACACAATTTCAAGCTTCATATTCTACCATAAAAAATAAAAATAAACACATTTCACCTATGGGTACTTTTCCAAATATAAACCCTAGGTTAAATTATTGCTAGAATAAGCTTAATCAAGTTACCGGGACTCCAAAAACATAAAGAACATTAAAAACGGGGCTAAAATGGACTTACAATCGAGTTTGGAAGCTTGAAAAACCCTATCTATGTCTTCCTCATGTGAATTTCGGCCAAGGGGTTGAAGATGGACAAAAATTGGCTTTTAATTTTGTTTTTAATTCATTTTAATAACTAAATGACCAAAATGCCCTTAATTAAAAACTATGGTGTTTTATCTTCCTTTAGGTGTTTTTGTCCAAACTAGTATAATGGTCTAATTACTATCCAAGTACCTCCACTTTAAAAACCCATTACTCACAAGTACTTAGTACCTTTGTGAACTAGAACACACATTTTACAACTTTTGCAATTTAGTCCTAAATATCAAATTGGACCCTCTATCGATAAAATTTCTAAACGAAATTTTCACACAATCATGAAATCATACCATAGACCTCAAAATGATAATAAAATAATTATTTCTATCTCATAGTTTTGGTCCCGAAACCATTATTCTGATTAGGCCCTAGTTCGGGATATTACACCCAAGGCCTATAACATGGCCTATCTGGGCCCACACGCCTGTTTGGCCCACAAAGCCCAAATGTGGCCTTGGCCGTGTAAACTACACAGCCTAGCCCAATAACCTCCACACATCCGTGTAGTTTACCCATGTGGGGCCCACGAGCCCGTGGGGCCAACATGGCCCATTTCGGCCAACGTGGCCCAAAACGGCCTAAGCCCATAAAATCGCTGATGGTGGCCTCTACGGTCAAACGTCCATGTCTATGCGTTCGGGTTACCACACAAGCAATCGCACGCCCATGTGGCATTAATGATTACATTTTTCAGCTTTTTTTCGATCTATAGTTTGGGGAGTGTTTACACACCTTGTTGCGGTAAGGCGCAGAAACCCACGAGCACAAACCCTATATTCAATCAAGACACTTGGTTAGCCTTTAATCCACAAGGTTAAACACCCTCTTTAAACACTCATTTCAAAATCATATTGATACATGCCTTGATTGAACGAGTGTGGTTTAAGCCCGCTTAAAACGCTGACGAAGGTTGATACCAAACTCCCTGATGGTTATCTGCATAACAAGCAAATTTATTACTCATGTTTGCTTATACACAAGGGTTGAATCAACATACCAACCTATAGAAAATGAAACCCAAACATACGGGAAAGAAGCATTCGGCCAAAACCAAAGAATCCAAGCCAAAAAACCTCAGCTAAACATAATATCAACGAATAGTGTTACCTTCGATCGAGCGACGAGAGAAAGGTTTCGATCATTTCTGCAACACTAGCAAACTCTTTCCCTCCTCAAGAAGTACTAAAACCCAAAAGAACACCATGACCAAGAGAGAAAAAGATGAGAATCGGCATTCAGAGAAAATGGGAGAAAAGCCAAAAGAGCAGAGACAAAATAGAGACTTACCAAACAATATTTGGCCACACACCAGTGAAAAGGGAAGGGGATCTAGAGAGAGCATAGGAGACACAGAAGAGGAGAGGAGAGAAGGTATTCAGTCCAAGGACTACAATCAATTGTGGGAGGGAGAAGGTAGAATCAAAACCGAAAGTGATGAGAGGAAATGATGAAGAAATCGACCAAAGCTTAAGAGAAGGGAGAATAGAAAAGAATCGGCCCCAACCAAAAAGTGCACATCACAAAAGAGACAGTATGAAAGAATAGCAAAGGGAGTCAGCTAACAAAGCAATTGACCAAAAGGGAGTAGCACCAAAACGCAAAAACAAGAATACCCGAAAGACCTCAAGCAAAAGTCGGCCTGCCTACCCGAAAGTGCAAAGAAGCAAAAGAAAACACTTGGTAACAACCGAAATGGAGGTAAAGAAACTTACTACACTCTAAGCTAAATTCTTTTGAGTGCCTAGAGTCCCCATTCGGCACAAACACTCCCCCACTCCACATCCCATTGATTTCCTCCTAAAATCTCTCCACCACATCCTCAACCGATCACCATTAAAATCCCCCTTTTTCCTCCTAAATTTCAGCAACACAATCCCCTACACCTTTCAAACACTTCAACCGTCCAAGCATCATAGTTCTACTGGCATACAACCTCTCACACGGCAACTACCAAAATAAAACACCCCTTGTGTGCAGCAGAACTCGAACTCAAGTATCTTAGTAGCAGTAACACGCCACTATCCCCTAAACCAGCAGGCTTTTTGTGACTTGATAATCTCACAATTATTTAAGAACCCACTATCTAGAAGCAAAGGTTTTATTCAATTAAAACAAAATTTTTGCTAAAGTCAAGGTTTGAACCCAAGACTTCCCACACTTCTTAGGGAACTTAACCATTAAAGCAAGCAAGAAAATATGCAACATAACATACAAATTTAATCACCTTAAAATTTACCAGGTTAAAACAAATGAGGAAATTATTGTCGCATCGCCTCTTCAGGCTCCTACGTGGCTTCCTTTGAATTGCGATTACACCAAAGTACCTTAACCAGTAGCATAGACTTTTTCCTTAACACTTTTACATCACGCTTTAGATCTGAACTGGTTCTTCCTCGAAAGTAAGGTCCAACCTAACATCAATCTCCTCAGTCGAGACAACATGCGTAGGATTAGAGCGGTAACGCCTCAGCATGGATACATGGAACACATCGTGAATCTGGTCCAACTCTGGAGGTAACTCATGTTGATAGGCAACCAGTCCCACACGCTTCAGTATGCGGTAAGGCCCAATGAACCTAGGGCTTAGCTTGCCCTTTCGTCCAAACCTCAGTACCTTCTTCCGTGGTGAGACCTTGAGAAAGACGAAGTCCCCCACAGAATATTCAATCTCCTTATGTTTCAAAACCGCATATGACTTATGTCTATCTGAAGCCGCCTTTAGTCGATCCCGAATTAAACTAATTTATCATCGGTATCAGAAATCAATTCAGGGCCCAAAACACGCCGCTTGCCCAACTTAGTCCAACATGAAGGAGTACAACACCTATGACCATATAGTGCCTCATAAGGTGCCATCTGTATGCTAGACTGGTAGCTATTGTTATATGCAAACTCTACTAGTGGCAAATAGTCCTCCCAATTGCCTCAGAAGTCAATCACACAACTCCTTAACATGTCCTCCAGTATCTGAATCACCCTTTCTGACCGACCATCTGTCTGAGGATGGAACGCAGTACTGAAGTCTAGCCTTGTGCTCAATTCCTCATGCAGCTTCTTCCAGAACCGAGATGTGAAGCGAGGATCTCTATCAAATCTTATAGAAGCCTGTACCCCATGCAGTCTCACTATCTCCGACACATAAAGCTTAGCTAGCTTTTGCAATGAATAATCAGTGTGGACTGGTATGAAATAGGCAGATTTGGTTAATCGATCCACGATGACCCGTATAGAATCCTTCTTAGTAAGTGTTAGGGGTAGCACACTAACGAAATCCATAGTTACTCTCTTCCACTACCAAAGTGGAATTTTAACTGGCTAAAGCAACCCCAAAAGTAACTCATGTTCAGCCTTAAACTACAGGCAAGTCAAAAACTTACTCACAAATTCGGTAACTTCACACTTAAGACCTGGCCACCAATACAACTCACGAAGGTCTCGGTACATCTTATTCCCATTGGGACGCATAGCATAAGGACTACTATACGCCTCTTGTATTATCGACTGCCTCAAATCGATATCCTTCAATACACAAACTCTCCGACGAAAACAAAGTGCCCCTTCGCTATTCAATCCAAAATCTAATGTGCCACCACTCTCAATCTATTGGAAACGAGGACTAAATTACTCATCCTATAACTATTTACCCTTAATCTGTTCAATCCATGTAAGTTTAACCTGAATTTCGTCCATTAGACTACCATCATCGAATAAGCTAAGATGAGCAAACATCACCTTCAGATCAATCACAACCCTACGGCTCAGTGCGTCGGCTACCACATTATCCTTACTAGGATGGTATTCAATTGAACAGTTATAATTTTTAAGCAGGTCAATCCATCTACGCTGCCTAAGGTGTAGCTTCTTCTGAGTGAGGAGAGACTTGAGGCTCTTATGATCCGTGTAAATGATACACTTCTCACCATACAAGTAATTCCTCTAAATTTTTAGTGCAAATACCACTGCGGCTAACTCCAAGTCATGCGTTGGATAATTCACCTAATGAGTCTTAAGCTGACGAGATGCATAAGCTACCACTTTACCCTCTTGCATCAACACACATCCTAAACCAACAAGTGATGCATCGCTGTAGAGAGTGAATTCTTTCCCAGACTCTGGATGTATTAAGATAGAGGCCTCAACCAGAACTTTCTTAAGCTTCTCAAAACACTCCTGCTGCACATTAGTCCAATTAAATGGTACACCCTTACGCAACAATTTAGTCAGAGGTGCAGCAATCAACGAAAACCCCTCTACAAAATGTCTATAATACCTTGCTAGACCCAGAAAACTTCGAATCTCAGATACCGACTTAGTTTGCTTCCAATCCAGAATAGCTTCAATTTTCTGATGATCAACCCTAATCCCCTTAGCAGATACCACATGACCCAGAAAAGTTACCTCTCGTAGCCAGAATTCACACTTGCTGAATTTAGTGTACAGTTGTTTATCCCTCAGAATTCGCAGAACCACTCGCAGATATGCATCATGCTCATCTTTAGTTCTCGAATACACCAAAATGTCATCTATAAAAACCACTACGAACTGGTCCAGATAGGCTGGAACACTCAGTTCATCAGATCCATAAAAGCCACTGGTGCATTCGTCAGTCCAAATGGCATCACTAGGAACTCGTAATGACCATAACGAGTCTAAATGATGTCTTGTAAACATCAGTCTCCTTGACCCTCAATTGATGGTACCCCGATCAAAGATCAATCTTAGAGAAGACCAAGGCTCCTTGGAACTGGTCGAATAGATCGTCGATCCTCAGTAGGGGGTACTTATTCTTAATGGTCAATTTATTCAATTATCGGTAATCGATGCACATATGCATGGTTCCATCCTTCTTTTTCACAAATAAGACCGGTGCTCCCTACAGAGACACACTAGGGTGGATGAACCCTCGATCTAGCAACTATTGAATTTGAACTTTAAGCTCCACAAGCTCCATCGATGTCGTTCGATAAGGAGCGATGGACACTAGAGCTGTACCAAGAAGGAGCTCAATTCCAAACTCCACTTCATAATTTAGAGGTAACCCAAGTAGTTCATCAGGAAAAACATCTAAAAAATCCTTAACCGTTCTTATTTTTTAATAGAAGAAACCCCAGAATCAATAACACCAGCGTAGGCTAGATACGCCTCACAACCCGTACAAACTAATTTCTTGGCCCTAAGTGTTGAAATCACATTTGACATATAATTCTAAAGTTCCTCGATTACCACTACCTTATCACCCTTTACAGTTTTCAGTACCACCCGTTTAGCAGCACAATCCAACTTCACTTGGTGCTGTACTAGCCAGTCCATGCCCAATATTAAGTCGAATTCCCCAAAAGGAAGTTCCATTAAATCTACTAAAAAGATCATTCCTTGGACCTCCAAAGGTACATCCTTAAATAGTTTATTCACCCTTATAGACTACCCTAATGGACTCAACACCGCAACCTCACTCGCAGTGTTTTCAACTGTTACACCCAAAGTCTCAGACACAGTGCATGCTATATAGGAATGCATAGATCCAACATTAATCAATGCATTATAAAGTACATTATGGATAAAGAATGTACCCGTAATAACATCTAGGGCGTCTCTGTCCTCTTGATGACGTGCAGTATAAACCAGTGCCGGCTGCCTCACCTCAATATGACCAACACCTCTGTCCAGTGCTCCACGACCAAAACCTATAACATTTCTACTTCTAGCCTGATTACTGCCTTTCGGTGACTGCTGAACACCTCTCGGTAGCTGAGCAGTACCCACACCAGTAGCTTGCATCTAATCGGGCCTCCGTGGAAAATCTCTGATACGGTGCTCCATCGATCCGTACCTCAAACATGCCCCAATCCTTTTCCAGCACTTACCCCGGTGGCGTCTCCCACAATCATCACAAGGTTGCAGTCCAATATTAGTAATAGGGTGTCCAACTTTGACTAGCCCATCAACTCTAGCCTTTTTCTTAAACCTCTAAAATGAGTTTGAGGGTTTTGAATCCCTCTTGTTTCTACCCCTTTCTTTTGAACGGCTCTAGCACTCATCGCGCTTCACATCCTCGATGATCTTCGCCTTATCCACTAAAGTAGCAATTATCCACTAAAGCAGCAAAGTCTCGCTCCCTCTGCAGAGCTATCAGAATCCTTAAAATATCCCTGAGCTCGAACTGAACACAGAGCTCATATTCAGTTTCCATCATCCCACGCGCATAGCGACTTAATCGCAGAAATTTAAACTCATATTCAACTACTAATTTATCCCCTTAAGTCAAATTCAGGAACTCTCTCCTCCGAGCATCCACATAACTATCACCCACATATTTCCCTTGAAATGCAATCTTGAAAA
This sequence comes from Gossypium hirsutum, assembly GCF_007990345.1. Taxonomy (NCBI): domain Eukaryota; kingdom Viridiplantae; phylum Streptophyta; class Magnoliopsida; order Malvales; family Malvaceae; genus Gossypium; species Gossypium hirsutum. The sequence goes on along the minus strand of NC_053430.1, from coordinate 76,936,920 downwards.
ATCCCCAAGTCAACCGGTCGGGCTAAGTACCCTCTTTAACTGTACGCCACCACTGATAGGCTTCATCTCATAAAAGTGGCACCGCACCTTTTAGTTTCTGCTCTGGGGTGCAGTCGAGGTCATCCATGATCCTCTCTGTGGCCTCAATCCAATATTTAGCCACATTAGGGGTAACTCCAGTAATACCCCTAAAAATCTCAACCCCATTAGACCTGAGTCGTTTCGTCACCGACCCATGGCCCACATTACCAATATTAGACCCAGCGACCCTTTCCAGAATTCGTAACTTAGCTTGGGACAGTGCATTATCCCCAGCTGAACGATCGTGTGACCTAGTCTCAGTCACAGGTGAAGCTGGTGCCTCCCTAGCTTCATCGTTAGACATATGGCCCGATGCCAAAGACCCAGCTCGAGCACCCACACGGCCTCCGCCGTGGCCTCTTGTACCCCTTCTACAAGTACCTCTAATACTCAATATCGATTTTTGTTTTATCTGTTTTAATAATTTTATGTATCAGATTATATTTCCAGTGTTTATTAATAAATATTTTATGAAAAATAGTATCAGTTGTTCAGAGTTTTGTTTTCGCAGATCGTAGTTTCACTACAGTTTCAGTTTACCCTAAACAGAATATTTTAGTACAGTCTACTACCTATAGTAGTCTCAGTATTCAATTTAATCAAACAGTAGTTTCAGAGAACTTACAGGATCGGGGCTGGAGACTCGGTGTACCATACATTCAGTAAAACATTTCCAAGAATTTCAAATCATTTGAATCAGTTCTTTTTCCAAAATTTTAAGTTTTAAAGAAACCCCAATCCAAAGTTGAGTTTTGCAACTTGGCTCTGATACCACTAAATGTAATACCCCAAACCCGGCCTAGATGTTATGGTCGAATCTGCGATGTCACATTGAAGTGTTTTTTTATAAACATAATTTCGTTGAAAAAATCCGTTCTATACTAAAACCTCGTTGTGATATTTTACTAAAATTTTGAATATCTTGTTCATTGTTAAAACTCAAGCTGATTTAGCAAAGTGTTAATCATATTAGATTGATATTGCACTTTAAAAACAATGTTTGTTGCGGAAGCTTTCTAAAATATGTTCCACTGCGGCCTACTACTAACAGATATGATTCAAAGTATATAAATCCCAAATCAAAATCAAAAACTTAAAGAGGCCTTATTACAAAACAAATACCCAGATTAAATTACTTATAAATTAAAAGTTTAAAACGGAACCAAAAGCAGTTGTGTGGCCACCATCGAGTCCCTCACACACCAATCTGCCTAAGGATTACCTGCGCAGAAAAGTAGAAGGGTGAGTTTATAAAAACTCAGTATGTAATCACTTAACAACAGTCAATCATACAGTAGGCAAATACAGTCTGGGCCTAAGCCCAATTTAGTAACAGTCCAGTATTAATTAGGGCCTCAGCCCATTACAGTATCAATATCAGTGTAGGCCTTAGCCCATTTTAGTAACAATAATAGAAATGCAATCAGAAATCCTACTCATCCATCCTCTACACTCCACTTCGTCCAGCCCTACACTCCATGTGGGGATAAGATCAATCCACCTATCCCTACACTCCAAAGCATATAGCACTGGTTACGGCACTAAGCAGTATTTACAGCAGAGCTGCCAGTACAGTACACTTCCTCCAAATATATTAAACCCACCCCTATGCAATATCTCATTTCATAAAATCATACGTGTATGAAAAAGTGTCATGCTCAGTTATAGTCATACATATCAAAGGGGCATATCAGTCCTTTTACCTCATAGGGGTATAAAGTCATTTCATCAGTATGGGGTTTAAGTATACTTACCGACCCAACAGTCAGTCTACAGTCATCCCGGGCGACCACTGCAACCTTAACGTCAAACAGTGAAAATAGGCCCAAGGCCTATAACACGGCCCATCTGGCCTACAAAGCCCAAATATGGCCTTGGCCGTGTAAACTACACAGCCTGGCCAAATAATCTCCACACGTCCGTGTGGTTTACCCATGTGGGGCCCACGAGCCCGTCGGGTACACACGGCCCATTTCGGCCAACGTACCCCAAAATAGCCTAAGCCCATGAAATTGCTCATGGTCGCCTCTATGATCAACCGCCCACATCTATGCATTTGGGTTACCACACAAGCGAGCGCACGCCCATGTGGCATCAAAGATTACATTTTCTGGCTTTTTGCCAATCTATAGTTTGGACAGTGTTTACACACCTTGTTGCGGTAAGGCGCAGAAACCTACGAGCACCAACCGTATATTCAATCAAGACACTCGGTTAGCCTTTAATCAACAAGGTTAAACACCCTCTTTTAGCACTCATCACAAAATCATATTGATACTTGCCTTGATTGAACGAGTGTGGCTTAAGCCCGCTTAAAACGCTGACGAAGATTGATACCAAACTCCCTGATGGTTACTTGCATAATAAGTGAATTTATTACTCATGTTTTCTTATACAAAATGGTTGAATCAATGCATACCAACCCATAGAAAATGTAACCCAAACATACGGGAAAAAAGCATTCGGCCAAAACCAAAGAATCCAAGCCAAAAAACCTCAGTTAAACACAATATCAACGAATAGTGTTACCTTCTATCGAGCGACGAGAGAGAGGTTCAGATCGTTTCTACAACACTAGCGAACTCCTTCCCTCCTCGAGAAGTACTAAAACCGAAAAGAATACCATGACCAAGAGAGAAAAAGATGAGAATCGGCATTCAGAGAAAAGGGGAGAAAAGTCAAAAGAGTAGAGACAAAATAGGGACTTACCAAAAAATATTCAGCCACACACCAGTGGAAAGGGAAGGGGATCCAGAGAGAGCAGAGAAGAGATAGAAGAGGAGAGGAGACAAGGTGTTCAGTCCAAAGACTACAATCAATTGTGGGAGGGAGAAGGTAGAATCAAAACTGAAAGTGATGAGAGGAAATGATGAAGAAATCGACCAAATCTCAAGAGAGGGGAGCATAGAAAAGTATCGGCCTCAACTAAAAAGTGCAAATTGCGAAAGAGACAGTATGAAAGAATAGCAAAGGGAGTCGGCTAACAAAGCAATTGACCAAAAGGGAGTTGCACTAAAACGCAAAAATAAGAATACCCGAAAGACCTCAAGCAAAAGTCGGCATGCCAACCAGAAAGTACAAAGAAGGAAAGGAAAACACTTGGTAACAACCGAAACAGAGGAAAAGAAACCTACTACACTCTAAGCTAAATTCTTTTGAGTGCCTAGAGTCCCTATTCGGCACAAACACTCCCCCACTCCACATCCCATTGATTTCCTCCTAAAATCTTTCCACCACATCCTCAACCGATCACCATCAAATTCCCCCCTTTTTCCTCTTAAATTTCGGCTACACAATCCCCTACACCCTTCAAACACTTCAACCGTCCAAGCATCAGTGTTCCACTGACATACAACCTCTCACACGACAACTAGCGAAATAAATCACCCCTTACATGCAGCAGGACTCAAACTCAAGTCTCTTAGTAGCAGTAACATGCCACTATCCCCTGAACTAGCAGGTTTTTTGTGACTTGATAATCCCACAATTATTTAAGAATCCACTATCTAGAAGCAAAGGTTTTATTCAATTAAAACAAGATTTTTTCTAAAGTCAATGTTTGAACCGAAGACTTCTCACACTTCTCAGGGCACTTAACCATTAAAGCAAGCAAGAAAATATGAAACATAACATACCAATTTAATCACCTAAGATTTGGGGCATTACACTTTAACAGCTTTAACTAATAGAATAGCATTTTTGTATTTTACCCGATTTGGTCCTTTTTATCAAATTGAGCAACCAAATGCTAAAATTTCTTAATGAAAATTTCACACCATCATATATTCATGCTGTAAACATTAAAATAATAATAAAATAAATATTTTGACCTCAGATTTGTGGTCCCAAAACCACAGCTCTGGTTTGACTAAAAACGGGCTGTTACATGAGGGGTGTTATACGGGCGTGTGTGGCTATTTCAAAGGGCACACGGCTTGGTTACACTGGTGTGTGGTTGGCCGTGTAACCCAAATCAGATAGTTACATGGGGTCGAACATGGGCTGGGACACGACCATGTGATCCCATTTTGAATATCCATCCAACCTGTGACACGAGCGTGTCTTTGGCCATATGAGACAAACAGCCGGGCCACACGAGCATGTGTCCCCAGTAGTTTGAAAATTTTTCTATGTATTACAAAAATTTTATGAGTTATCAGTTTAGTCCCAAACCACTCTTAATGCATGTTTTGGGCCTCGTAGGCTCGTATTAAGGACATTACAATTGATTTTGAATGATAATTACATGAAATTTAAAAATGTATGAGAATTGTATGTTTAATTGTGTTATAAGTGTGGTAATACTCTATAACCCTATTCTGGAAATGAATACGGGTGAGGGATGTTACACAACTTGTTTGTCAAAATAGCATTACAGCCTTTTATGTGTGAAATAATTTCAATATTTGTAGCGCCCCAATTTTCGGGAATTCTGTGTATGCTGGCAAAATTTAAAATTCCTGTGTTCTATCTGCTTGGCGTAGGTTTAATTATGTTAGTGGGCCTCTGAAAGGCCCAAGCTTCAGTTAAAACCTGATATTTTTAATTAATTTTAATTCCATAGGAAAGAAAGGGTTCTGGTTAACTGGGTTTTTAAGTATTAATTGGGTAAAATAAAACACAAGGAAGCAGGTGGCAAAGTGGCATGTGACGCCACTGGGAAGGATATAAAAGTGGCGTGTAGATGCTAGGGAGAACCAAGGTTCAAGTCACAATAAGAGCATATTAAGGGAATTATTTTTTATGAGTAGGAATGGTAAGTAATGGAACTCAGGTAAAAGTCTGTCAGGAGGTGTTTGAGCTGCTCAGGAGATTGAGTAAGGAGAAGATAAGGGAGAAGATTTAGGAGCTGATTAGGGAGAGCAGTATTGGCCGAATGGTGGACTCTTGAGGAGCAAGAGTTGGCCGGCCAAGAGTTTCTTTAGTGGGGCAAATTTCAGCTAGGTCAAATGCCAAGTACAAATTCGACATTTGGGGTAAGTTGTGCCGTTTTCTGACCATCCTTCCTCCTCTTCTCTTCTTTTCTTTTTCTCTCCATCTACTTTCTCCTCTTCATTTCTCCATAGCCTAATCCTTCTACCACTCTACTCTACACCACTTTCTTACTATTATTTTTAAGCCTTTCAGCCGAATATCACAAAAGCTGAAATCCCGAAAGTTCATATTATCTGTGCCGAATTCTCCTAGCAAAAACTTACTGATTTTTCTTCATCCTTTTTGATCAATTCTTTATTTTTCTTAACCCTAAACCTCTATCAACAAAGCCACTACAAAACCCCCATATTTTCTCCACTGTTACAAAAAAATCGAAAACATATAGCCATAAGGACATAGCTGAATTTTAAGATCACTAAAGGCTCAAATTTTGTTATCACTTGAGGGGTTAGATCTGCATCAGAATTGAGTAGGAGTTAATTGGAATCATTGGCCGAAGGAACCGGTGGTAAGTTTTTGAGCCTAATCTTTATTTCAGGTTTTAGAAAAAGTTGAAACCCCTAAAGGTTAGGGAGACTGTCGATTTGGGCTTGAAGCTCTAAGGGTTGTGATTACTATTTTATTTTTGATGCTAGTGTGATCTAGAGGCTGCTGATCAAAGGCTTGGACAAGTGGAACGACTGGATCTAGACATAATCGCTAATTTCGGCAAAGGTAGGATCGCTAGTGCCTAAGGTGCTATTGGCCGATTATGGTAAGGGGTTAATACGTAGTTCATTTTTGATAGCTAGATTAACGTGTTAGTGATCCAATTGTAGGCAGTTTGTGTGTGGATCTCGTCAGCATATCGTCGCAAACAGGGGTGTAACCGACACCCTCTTATAGACTAGATCGGAAAAGTCGAAAAGCTGAAATGTCAAAAAGTTGAGATTTTGAGAACTTGCGAGTGTACGAATGCTCGTGAGATTAATAGTGTGATGTATATGGTAAATTAAAGTGATAAGACTTTAGAGTGCACGATTTTGTGCATTTCGATGTTTTGGGCTTATTGGGCCAAAATCGGGATAATGGGCCAGTGGGCCCAATTCGATAAAGAAACGCGGTAAGTGTTTTTGGTCGTACGTAAATGGCTATGTTATACATGAAAACCTTAAGAATAGTTAAATTACTTGAATACCCCTATGTATGGAAAATTACTGTTATACCCCTAGGTGTAAAATTACCATTATACCCCTAGGGTTACTTTTGACTGAAAAGCATGATAATCTGATTTCGTATGATGTATGCCATGATTGTATACCTGTTGCATGGGGACATGGGTTATATTATGGAGGAAGCGTCCTGGTGGCTATGCCACAATTATCTGATCTGGTGGCTCTGCCACATATATCTGTTCTGGTGGGTCTGCCACGATTATCTGTATCTGGTGACTCTGTCACATTACTGTTCTGGCAGCCATGCTGCATATTTCTGTGGCGTGTAGCGGTTGGGTGGGTCGAGTAGTCTCCCCACATGGTGAAAGGTTGGTATGGGGGTGCATATGGTTGGATATGGGTTGGGTTTTGCATAAACATGTAATATTTGTTCTGATCTGTTATGGGCTTATGGGCTTTATTCTGAACTCTATTCTGGGCTAAGGCCAATTTATTCTATTTTCTGTGGTTTGAAACGATATAGGCTATGGTTGGGTTAGTTTCACACTGAGTTTCCCCAAACTCACCCCTTTATTTTCATCCACGCAGGTAATCCCCAACCATAGTGGGCTTAGAGCTGTGAGGGATTCGGAGTGGCCACACGTTCTGCAAATTCGATTTTTCTTCTGGTGATCTGGACATCCTTTTATTTACGCTTAAGGTTTTGGGTTTTTAAATGTAATAAGGCCGCTTAATTTTTCTTGATGGTTTTAATATATTTTGTTAAGATAGGTATTACATATATTTAACTGTTGAAATTGGATAGCTCTAGGGCATGTTTTTAAGAACAGTAATTGATTTCAAAATAACACGACAACAAGCAAAGCTTCCGCAATGAAAATATTTTCCAAAATTAATCATTTTTCCCAGAAAGGACTTAATCAAATTGGTTTCCTGAAAATATACATGACGTTGAGGTGTGGCAATGGCGGTGTGCATGTCTAGGATTGGGTCCGAAGGGAGCTTGGTACTTAAGCAGTCTGATGGACTCACCTCCTCTTTTTTCGGTTTCCTACCTGGTGCACAGCTTCCATTCACTTTAACTTATAATGAAATTATTTTTTTAAAAAACACTAAGTAAGTTTTTCTAGATCAACAATATAAAATGTTTTGAACGCTTCGATGTGGCACGTCGGATCCGTTCATAACATCTAGGTCGGGTTTGGGGTGTTACAATATTAGTGAGCTTCTTCTTCTTGGACAATAGGTCTTTCATAAATTTCCCATAGCTCAAAATTCGTACCAGAGCGTCTACTAAAGGAATGTTGATCTGCAATTGCTTCAGTGTGTCCAGGAACTACTGATACTACTTGTCATGCTCATTCTTCCTGAATCTTTATGGGAAAGGTAAAGGTAGGGATACATCTACTTGCGCCGACACTTTTGATTGCGTCAACAGTTTTGAAGGTCAGAAATTAGGCATATGGGTGACAATTTGTGGAACTTCTTTGTCTGATGCATTGACAAACTCTTTAAATTCAACCTTCTCATAAGTGATCACTCCATTTGTATCTTAAGGTGCTATAGTAGAGTCTATAAACGGTTTGCCGGTTTGTTTATGTAACAGCCTGGTTTTAGCTAAATCGAAACAGTGGTTCCAGAACCACAAATTTGAGGTTGTAAAATTATTTTAATATTATTTTATGTGTTTACAACATGTGAATAAGTATGTGAGAAAATTTCGTGAGCTAATTTTATCGTTTAATAGCTCAATTTGATAAAAAGGACATAATCGCGTTAGATGCAAAAGTAGCACGCTATAACTTAAAAGTTCCAAATGACTATGGTTTTCTAAATGAGAGGTCCTTATGTTGTTGTTATACCATTAATAGCTTGAGTTGACCATTATCGACATGTATTAGTTAATATTCATGTTTTATAATAAGGGTTAAAATTGGAAATTGATAATTAAAGTTTAAATAATTAAAAAAAAGCATTATCATCTTTATTTTCATCATCCATAATTGAATTTGAAGGAAAAGAAGAAGCTTGAATGTGTTTAGGGTTTCAGCAAGTAATTGGCTTGATTAAGGTATGATTCGAGCTCAGTTTTTGATGATTTCTACGTTTTTGTGATTGTTGCTTAGTAATCTAGCTAGCCTGTACCCTAATTTCTGAAGTTTTTGATGAAGTTGTGAGTTTCCATTAATGAGTGCTTGAGCTTTTGAATGTTTGATGATGTAAAATGAGTATTTGTTGATAGATTATCATGTTTTGTAAAGTGATTTTTAGTGAAATTGCATAAGAATGACTAATTTGTGAAAAGTGTAAATTGAGGATTGAAATGTGAAATAAATGTGAAATATGGGCTACTAGGGACCTATAGAGAATTCGTCCAAGCTTGGGTTTTGTCAAATTTTATGAATTTTGTGTATGTATGAAATAGAGACTAAATTGAATAAATGTGTAACTTTAGGGGCTAAAGTGCAAAAATACGTAAATATGTGTCTATGGATGAAATTGAATGAATTTAGGAATAAAAGAGTTAATTTTGAATGTATATAGATCAAGAACAAAAGAAATCAGATTTACATCGAGGGAAGTCAAAGTTATGGAATAGTCGATCCAGTCCGTTTATTCCAACTACGAGGCAAGTTCATATGCAAATAAATGTATTTGAATTGAATTATATATGTTTTATTATCATTGAATTGTTACGAATGTTGAACGAGCAAGGACGAGCATGAATTGACGAAGTTACGACATTTGAAAGTCTCGTACGAACCCTAGGAATAGTATAGGATATGAATGTCATGACATTAGGTTATAGTGATGTGATTACATGTAAGACCATGTCTAGGACATTAGCATTGTATTGAGATTACAAGTAAGACCATGTCTGGGACATTGGCATCGTGAATCGATTTTGTGTAAGACCCTGTCTAGGACAGTGGCATGATATGTGTTAACATGTAAGACCATATTTGGGATATGGCATTGTACGAGGTTATGTGATTTTCAAGTATCCTTAATGATTCAAACGGTTCAATGGGCAAAGTCAAGTCAAGAAAGAATATGTGAATGAGTTAAGTGATTCAAGTATGTACAAAATTCATATGAGCTTGGAGAAGAGAAGGTAATTGATGAATTGGTATGTTTGAGAAGTATAAATTGATTAATAGAAAGGTTTGTGATCTTGAATGTGTTTTTAATTTTGTTTATTCATATCTTGCTTAATTAATGATAATGATATTGATTCATAAAATGATTTATTTGTGTATGGCTTACTAAGCTTTTAAAGCTTACTTTGTGTGTTCTTTCCCATGTTTTTATAGATCATCGAAGCTAGCTCAGACTTTGGGATCATCAGGATACGTCATCGCAATATTGATCATCTCGTTGGTACTTTTGAATTTTTGTATATATGGTATATGGCATGTATAGACTAGTGTCAATTTGATATGTTTTGAGTTATGATTTTGGCCATGTGATTTGGCTTGTAAATGTTGATATGTATGGCCATTTAAGTTGGCATATTGTCGTTTCATTTAAGATGACTATATGGTTTATGTTGAAGTATAAAATAGGTGATGAGTTGATGGATAAACGCATTTAGAATTTATGTATGTTTGGTTGATTTGGGCATAGTGAAATGGTATGTTTTTGTTGTGGAATTGAGTAGTAGAAATGGTTGTGAATAGATGGCATAATATGTGCATGAATTGGTAGGTTTTTGGTTGCTCAAAGATGTATTAAAATGGTGTTATGTTGGTTGCCATGTGCTTGTGATTAGGGTGGCAAACTGGCTTTGCAAATAGCCTATTTTTGTCCACACGGGCGTGTGTCTCAACCGTGTGCGACACACAGTCATGTTACATGGCCGAGTGTCCCCTGGGGTACCCTTTGATTTAAAGTTAGTATACCCTACAGTTTTGACACGACCTAGAGACACGGGCGTGTCTACTGGCCAAGTGTGCTACACGGGCTGGCACATGGGCGTGTGATCAGCTGTGTGACCCAGGTCAGTAACCCCCTTAGATTTCACACGGCCTGGCACATAGACGTGTCCTCGGCTTTGTGGTTCAAGTTAGTATGTATGCCTTATTTTCACACGGCATGTGCCACAGGTGTGTCTGGTGGCTGTGTGAGGCACACGGCCTATTCACACGGGCGTGTGACCTATGATTTCATGAAATTTTTCTAAGTGTTTGGAAATTTTTATATGTGATCGGTTTAGTCCTGAACCACTTCTAAGCATGATTTAAGGTCTTGTAGAACCTTTTAATGGACAATGTGAATGTTTGTGAATAGTTTATAATAATGAATGCATAAATGTATGACAATGATATATTGTTCGGTAATTCCTCGTAACCCTATTTTGGTCACGGATACGAGTTAGGGGTGTTACAATTTACGACTACCAAGAGTGATAACCTTACAATGTTCTTTCCCCCTCGGACTGGGATTTTCTATGTCACTAGGTAATGAGCCTGGTGGTCGAGTATTCATATTTGAAGCAAGTTGTCCTAATTGTCCCTCCAATGCTCGAATGGAAAATGAATTCCCTTGTACTATAGCTTCCATGCAAGTAATATGCTCTTGTATTAACACATCAAGAGTTGCTAACAGGTCAGAAGTAGAAGCTTGAGTGTACAGTTGTTGTCGATGTCCTTGAACATGCTGATTCGGTATTGAAGAGTGTTGTAGCTGCATCGGATTTTGGTATAGATGTGTCTGGCCTTTTTGTGGATGCATCTAAGTGTGCTGATTAGTTCTTCCGTTGTTGATTGTAATTCCCTTATCTTGGATTATAATTGCCCTGAGTAGATGTATTCCCATATCTGAATGTCGCAGCATTTTGTCCAGCATTCTGAGTTCCCCAAAATTGATGGTTGTGTGGAGAGTTGTTGTAAGAGTTACCATAAGAATTGTTGTCGATGTTACTAATATAACAGGCATTCTCTACATGTTGTGGACAATCTTCATAGCTATGGTTGTCACTACAAATCTCACAACAAAAAGTAGGAACATCAACTTGCTGAGTAACTTGTATAGGTGCAACGCCACTAGTCCCCTGCATATTTTTAATCATGTTTGTAAGAGAGGAAACTTGAGTACTTAGTATGGTTATTGCATCCAATTCAATAACTCCTAGAGTAGTTTTTGCTTGTACAGCTCTGAAGATAGGGTATTAATAATCATTCTGAGCAATTCTCTCAAGAATTCTCATTGCATCATTATAAATACAATCCAATAGAGGTCCATTGGGTGATGCATCGACAAGATTCCTTGTATTTGAATTTAACCTATTATAAAAAATATCAATATGTGTTTCTAGTTGAATGTCGTGTATAGGACAATGTCGAAGTAAAGATTTATAACGTTCCCATGTGTTGTGAAGCTTTTCATCATCCAGCTAATGATAAGCAGTAATATCATTTCGAAGACGAGCATTCGTTGTTGGTGGGTTAAATCGCAAAACAAACTATGTTGCTAGTGAATTCCAAGAAGTAATTAATCTGACAGGTAGCCCAAAAAACCAAGTACGGGCTTTTCCCTATAAGGAATAAGGAAATAATTGCATCTTCAAGGCATCATTAGGAACGCCTTGTTGACTAAAGGAAGCACAGATCAATAAAAAGGATTTAAGATGTTCTCTCTCATCTTCATGTGACAATCCAACATATTGTCCATTAGAATTTAGCATATGAAACATTACTAGCTTGAGTTCAAAATTCCCAGCTTGGATTGCTAGCCTAACAACTCCCGGTTGTAAATCATCTAAGACAGGTACTACAAAATCTCGTATAGTACTATTTTGTATGTGAGCATCTTGCGGCAACAATGGGTTATTAACATTTTACTGTTGTATCGAGGGTATGGTTGCACTGTCCCCTGGTAGAGCCATATTTCTTTGTTCTCAAAGTCTACTCCGAATAGTCCTTTCAATTTCTAGATCAAAATAGGCAAGAAAATCCCACTTGCTTCAGGTCATAAAACACCTAAAATGAAGTTGAAGAAATAGCAACAAATAAAAACCAGTTAGTGAATACTAAATATTATATAAGGAAAATAAAGTTCAAAAACTCCTGCTCACACAAGATATCGATCGGAATGTAGCTACACGGTGTTGCTCACACAAGTTGTCAAGTAACCGTAACACATGTCGGAAACTCAACCACCGGTAGGAACCAGCAACTGAAACATGATAACCCCTAATGACATGTCATTTGTATCCTTTATATTCCTAAGGTTCAGACGGGATTTGAAAGTTGTTGAAACTTAATTGGATATTCTATAGAGTCATAATATCATAATACAACATAATAGTATTTAATTATTAAAACTTTAATTAAATGTACAAACTTACCTCAATCACAAACAAAGAATTACGATCGGCTAATCCAACACTTTTTCCTTTCCTCTATCTAAATCCATACGATGCTTTTCTTGATCTAAATAATCAAATTTAATTATTTAAACTTCATTCTATTCAATTCAATCCAAAACTCATATTTTGGAAAACTTACGCTTTTTCCCCTATAATTTTATATCCATTATAATTTAGTCCTTAATCTTATAAAATGAAATTCATGCAATTTGGTGCCAACCCACTATAGCCGAATTTTACTTAGGTCTTTAGTAGGCCCTACATTTCATTTTTTTCACAATTTCACCATGAATATTTTTCTATTTTTTAATTTAATCCCTAATTGACATATTCATCAAAAATCTCTGAACAAAAGTTGTTAAACTAACGACAAACATTCATTTTCTTCCACCAAACATCACAAAAAATACAAATGAATTCATGGTAAAACCCTAAACTTTTAACAGTTTTGCAAATTAGTCCCCAGGTTAGCTAGATTAAGCTACAACGACTCCAAAAATGTAGAAATCATTAAAAATGGGACAAAAATTCACTTACATGCACAATAAGAGAGATTGTCGAATGTTGAAGCTCAAAAATGGTGGTGTTTTCTCCTTAGAAAATTAGCAAGAAGAAGATGGGTGTTAAACGCCAAATTATACATATCTACACCCTAAATACTTAGTATATTTATGGATGTTTATTACTAGATTTGTGGATTTTGGTGCTCTTAATCCAGTTATTTCATGTTTTTTACTCAGGAGAGCACCAAGAGTCTAAAGGAGCCAAAAACAAGCTAAAAAGGGACAAAACAGACCAAATCGAGAAGACGACACGACCTAAGCCTTGCCGCACGGGCATCTCACACGGCCGTGGCCTTCGGGGGTGTCGACCAAGGTTTTCACAATTCACACGGCCTGGCCATTGAGCCCACACGGCTGTGTGTAATTCAACGGATTGAACACGGCCTGGTAATCACGTCACACGGCCATCGCACACGGGCGTGTCCCTTTTTCAAAGAGTTGTAGTTTACACGGAAAAGGGAACTTACAGAGGAAGAAAGCCAATCTAAAGCCTATATAAACACCCTAAGTGTGACTAGAAGGGGGTTTCTCTGTCCAGAACTTTTTTGGAATACAGTACCACAGCCGGGAATTACTTGAAGGAAGCCAGACGATCCATCTCAAAAGTCGGAGCTACTCCAAGACTGAAGACCTCTCTCAGAATTCCTTCAGGGGTTTTAGAGTTTTCTTTATGTTTTGTTATTTTCATACTTTTGAGATGAGCTCTTATTTTATTATGAACTAAACCCCTTAGATACCTAAGGAGGATAAAACCTATGATGGATCTTGTTATTATTATCTGAACTATATGATAAATACTTGATTTGTTCTTAATTATGTGTTCTTAATGCTTAAGTTAATATTCCGGGTATTAATTCATGATTTGAAGATGTGCTTATGTAGAGGAGGAATAGACCCTGCCTAAGAGTAGATTTTGCATAATTAAGCGGAGTTGATCGAACACCTAGAAATAGGGTTACAAGATTTTGCCAGATTAGGGTGAAACCTAATATGGGAGTCTATAGAGTGATTTACTGCTTCCCTAGGGGTTTTAATTAAGAAAGAAATTTCAATTAATTTAACTGAGGGTTAGACGTAATTAGTCTCGAAAGGGATAATAACATAGGTTAGGGAGTCTCACGGATCAAGTCAAGTGAATAAATCATCCGGTTCAGAGTCAGATAACAAGTGAAAGCTAGGTGGATTCCTCCTTGGGTGTCGTCTTTATCAATTGCTTTTCTTCAAGTCTTCTTCCAAATTTTTCTCTTTGCTTTAATTAAATCAGTTAATTAGTTTAAACAATTAGTTAATTAAAACAAACCCTTTTATTCTTAGGCTAGATAATAAAAAGATAGTTATTACTAGTACTTTTGGTTCCCTTGGGTATGATATCCCGGTCTTTCCATTACTATACTATTGTTTGATAGGTGCGCTTGCCTTTTCGTCGTGATAATAGTTAGTCTAGGTTTGATCTTCATTATAAATATTTATTACTTGTTACGAATCACATGATCAAAGGGCAAAAAGAATAATCTTTAAAACCATTAGAAAGATATCCATCTTTGTCCACTATTATTTATAATGGTCTAATTACCATTTAAGGCTACTCATACTCCAATTTCATAGCAATTTGACACCTGTTACTATAGATCTCCAATTTTGCACTTTATGTATTTTAGTCCTTTTTATCAAATTAAGCATGTATACGACACTACTAATATGCTATAGACATTAAAATATTAATAAAATAAATATTTTGACATCAAATTTGTGGTCCTAAAACCACTTTTCTAATTTCACTAAAAACGGGCTGTTATATCAATACTAGGCAAAGGTATTGATACCTAAGTCAGGGTAACGATGTCATACAAAGGGTACCAATACATGACTCCCTTGAAATGAGTTTTGTACTTTATAAAATATTTGAAACAAATTGTTATTTGTCCCTGAAGATAAAAAGGTTTGCGTATAGGTCTTAAATAGCCTATAAGTTGTTGAAAGAAATGACGAAATCTCAATTAGAGTTTGAGATGAAATCAAATTTCTTTTACTTTAAATTATATTGTTAACTTGCTTAGGAAGAATTTTTGTTAACATAATTTCTCTAAAGTTACTTTTGCAACAAATGTAATATTCTAGTGCCGAACCCATCGAGCGGGTCGGGTATAGGGGTGTTACATCTACTTTGGGTTAATTGATCACTTTTGCAGGGGGAGTTGTGGGTTGGCAATCTAAATTGTAGAAATGTGTTGCTTTATCTTCTACCTTATCTAAGTGTATTGCAACCACAGAAGCTTTAAAAGTTTTTAAAATCTCAATTTACCCCTCTTATTTTGGACCTAACACAACCCTATAAATTAGCAACTTCTAAGCCTTACTCTTCAAGATTCCAAGAAAAAAAAGCTAAGATTTGCCATAATTTATCTTCACACTAGACAATTTTGAAACACCATAAGAGGTGCTTCACATTTTTTAATGGAGTCCATGTCATCCATCAGGAATAAACTAGTATCATTGGCAAATCGTAGAGAGGATAAATAAAATCCTAGTGACAGAAACCCGCCACTTGTAACACATCCATTTCTTTAGCTTTATCGATCATCATCAAAAAAAAAAGATGGAAGATCCATTGACCAACATAGACACCAAAGCTTACTGCACACATTCCTTCATCCACACAATATCCATTTTTTACCAAAACTTATTCCATCCTATGTGAAACAAAAAGTCTCATTTCACCATCTAACAAACTTTTAAAGTTAAGGTTCAATATAAAACCTCTTACCCCTCTACTTTTCATAGAATGCATCATTAACAATTTGTCTACATTTAACAAAGGTTTTTTTTGAGTCACTAAACATATGATACAACTAGACAAAACCAATAATATTAGTAGTAGTCAAGAAAACTTATATATATAAGGTCACATAGTCATTTCTACAAAAAAAAACAATGAAGTGAACCCTTTATTAATAAAATATTTACATGTGACAACTTGTGTCTCATATAAAATTTTTCTTATATCAGTAAAAAAGACATATAAACAATCTCTACTCTCTCTCTACCCTTACAATCTAGCTCTCTCTCTCCTCCATCGTTAAGGATGAATCACTGTAACAGCCTGTTTTCAGTCAAATCGAAACAGCAGTTTCGAGACCACAAATCTAAAGTCAAAATATTTATTTTATTATTATTTTAATTTTTTCAGCATGTTAATGGAGTCATATGAAAATTTCGTTAAGAAACTTTATCGTTTGCATGCTTAATTTGTGAAAAAGGATTAAATCGCGTAAATTGCAAAAGTTGGGTTCTAATAGCTAAAGGTGTCTAATAGCTATAGAACTTTAAAGTAGAGGTCCTTATATAGTAATTAGTCCATTAATGAGTTAGTGGATGATAATGGTCTGGTATTTTGTATAATTATTAAATGCCTTAGAGGTTAATTTTGGAAATTAGTAAATAAAGGTTACTTAAAATAAAATAAAAAAAATTCATCATCTTCCATTATCTATTTTCAATCGAAAATTCAAGGGAGGAAGCCATTTTTGAATGCTTCATTTGACCATCTCCATTTCTTCATTTAGGTATGAAATTTTGATTCTTTTTTAATTATTTCTATGTTTTTTGAGTCGTAGCTTAATCTAGCTAGCCCAGGGACTAATTTGTGAAACTGCTAAAGTATTAGGGTTTTAATAATGATTAATGTGTATGTATTTTGATGTTTGATGATGGAAAATGAATGGTTGTTGTTAGATAAACAAGTTTTGTAAAGTGATTTTGGTTGAAAATGTCAAATAGGGATTAAATTGAGAAAAGTGAAATTTATGTGGTGAAATATGTGAATTAATGAAATGTATGGGCTGCTTTAAGCTTACATGAATTTTGACTAGCATGGGTATGTACCAAATTGCATGAATTTTCATTGTTATTAGCTAGGGACTAAATTGCAAATAAGTCAAAAGTATAGGGGCAAAATAGTAATTTTGAAAAATTATGAATTTGGATTGGATTGAATAAAATATGAATTAAAGTAGTTAAATTTGATGTTTTAGATCAAGAAAAACAACATTTGGAAGTAAATCGAGGAAAAGACAAAGTAGTGGATTGATCTGTCAATTGTCTTCGTACTAATTCAAGGTAAGTTCGTATGTTAATAAGCATTAAATAATTGTGTGTTAAATGCTTTAATATTGCATTCTTGATGAATACAACTTCGCAGAAATACTCAACAAAGATTTGGCATTGTATGAGATCCTGGTTGAACCTTAGGAATAGATAGGATACGAATGACATGTCATTAGGGGGTTACCATATTAGGGGTGTTGGTTCTATATGTTTTACCAGCGGCTGAGTTTTTTGCCATTTGTTGCGGTTACTCATCAGCTTGTGTGAGCAGCACTATGTAGCTACATCTTAATTGTTAGCTTGTGTAAACAAACCCAGTGATGGCTCGAGAGAAAGCATTTATATGAGATATGAGATAGAGATAGTTTCGACCATGTTTTGGCACTTAGTGTACGAGAATCCTAAGTATCCGATATTATTCCAAATGGTTCAACGGGTATACTGATGATATGAAAGAGTAAAAGATTGATATGTATTAGTACATGTATGTACGTGAATCATATTAGAATTGAATCTATGAGATTTGTGAATTCATGTCTAACCATGTGATTGAATATGTGATAGGCTTTTGGATCAAATTGAGTTGCATTATGCTATGTTTCTTTAATTAAATTGTGATTAAATGGTAAGCTGAGTTTTACGTTATACGAACTTACTAAGCTTGCTTACTCTTTTTACTTTTCCATGTTTTATAGTTATACGGAAGCTCGCTTGGTTTGGAAGTTCTTGGAGATGGCATCACACTTAAAGCTCTCATTTTGGAACTTTTGGACTTAATGTATTTTGGTTATGTAACACCCCTCACCCGTATTCAATGCCAGAATAGGGTTATGGAGCATTATCGAATTATAACACATATAACCGTACTTGTCTCAAGCATTCAATCAATTCATACAATCATCATTCAGTCTCAATCAGTTTGTCCCTTATAATAGCCTACGAGGCCTTCAACATTCATTGAGATTGGTTCAGGACTAAACCGATAACTTTTAAAATATTTGAAACACAAAGAAAATTTTTCTCAAAACAGAGGACACATGCCTGTGTGGCCAGGCTGTGTAATATCCCGAATTAGGGCTTAATCGGAATAGTGGTTTCGTGACCACAAATTCGAGGTAGAAAAAAATATTTTATTATCATTTTAAGGTCTATGGCATGATTGCATGATTGTGTGAAAATTTCGTTTAGAAATTTTATCGATAGAGGGTCCAATTTGATATTTAGGACTAAATTGAAAAAGTTGTAAAATGTGTGTTCTAGTTCACAAAGGTATTAAGTACTTGTGAGTAATGGGTTTTTCAAGTGGAGGTCCTTGGATAGTAATTAGACCATTATACTAGTTTGGACAAAAATACCTAAAGGAAGATAAAACACCATAGTTTTTAATTAAGGGCATTTTGGCCATTTAGTTATTAAAATGAATTAAAAACAAAATTAAAAGCCAATTTTTGTCCATTTTCTTCATTAGGCCGAAATTTCAAGGGTTCTCCATAGCTAGGGTTTGTTTCAAGCTTCCAAGCTCCATAGTAAGTGATTCCAAGCCCCGTTTTTAATGTTCTTTACGATTTTGAAATCCCGGTAGCTCAAATTAACTTATGCTAGCAATAATTCAACCTAGGGTTCATATTTGGAAAAATACCCATAGGTGAAATTTGTTGTAACACCCCAAACCCCGCCTAGACATTATGGCCAGATCTGACGTGTCACATGGACTTACGACTTAGTATGCATTCGTTGGTTTAAGTGATTGGGGTGGTTTTTGTAAAAACAGTGGTTGAATGAAAAGTCGGTTTATCAATCTTTAGGCTATCCATTTGTTGTGCTTGTTGAGTCTTGGAAAACGTTCATTAATTTTGAAAACCCACGCAGCCTAACACTAGCAGTTTCGACATAGTATAAATATAATTAGAAAATAAAACCATAGAGGAAAAAGAAATTTAAATAGCGGCCTTAGTACAACTTAACCCAAAATTAAATCAGAATATAAAATAATAAAAATAAACTAACTTAGAAAACCCAACTTTGCAGGTGATGTGGCTGTAACACCCCGAACCCGAAACCGTCATCGGGGTCGAACACGAGGTGTTGACTGGCTTTACCCTCTTACAAAATTTATTTTCCAGACACTGCCCAATCTGTGTACTAGTCGTTTTAAAATTCATATCTTGAGTTTCGTAACTCGAAAATCAGTTTCGTAATTTTTCCCAGAAACTAGACTCATGTGCCCATCTATGTATTTTTTTCTAGAATTTTTGGTTGGGCCAATTAGTACAGTTTATTAGTCAAAGTTCCCCAAGTTGCAGGGGTCGACTACACTGACCTTTGCCCATTACGACTGGGATATCTCCCTGCACGGGGCTTCAATACTGTTGCCGTTTGTTTCTATGGAAACTAGACTCAGAGAGGAATCTGCACATATATGGTACGACCCCTAATTATCTCTGGTTAATTTATAATGAATTTCCAAAGTTGGAGCAGGGAATCCAGAAACCGTTCTGGCCCTGTCCCACTAAAATCTGATTATCTCTTAATATACTGCCCATATGATCTTTTCGTTACTTCCTCATGAAAACAGACTCATCGAGCTTCGATTACATAATTTATTCATCAATTAATTCCACTCCTACTATTTTTAGTGATTTTTCAATCTCATGACACTGCTGCTGCCAGCATCTGTTACGAAAGTAACTAGGTCCATTTCATGCCTACCCTCGATCCAACTCAATCGAACATTCGTGCCATTTTCGCATGGCTTAAAGTTTACATGCCATAATTCAAACACAACATACTAGCTTATACATGCCAAAATGATCTTCTAAGCACACTAAGAAGAAAGTACCAAAACTAGCTATCTGGTGTGATGACTTCGTTGACGGCCCGACCCCGCAAAAATTGATGAGTCCAAGCAACCTATAATGGGTGACAAGGAAACACCGGGTGAGTTTATAACTCAGTAAGTCATAAGCAATGCTCTACTATACATCAATAACATTATCACAAGAGGAATAAAATGGAATGAGACAATTTACTCCATCCATACCGAACCATACCATAGTTCCACCAACCTACCGATTCAATTTCATATCAATTCATGCCTTCACAATTCATATACTCATCAATAGGACATTGAAGCATTTTCATAAATCAATTTATTTTCGTTACAATCAAACCACAAAACGGCCTTTCACCCATCCTACGATAAATTTTTATGTACGTGACTTCAAGTATAGTTGTCACATAGGTTCAACTTACCGAGCTCAACACCAAGTATACGCATAGCACATATTAGCCATGTCCTCAAGACACTTACCCGATCCGCTGTCCGCGATCAGCTCAATAGTGTCGCACACATAGTGTCCATAATGATTCACGAATGTATATTGAGCCCGCACACTCAGTGCTATATAATCAACTCGCACATTTAGTGCCACGTAATCAAATCGCACACTTAGTGCTACATAGTCAAACCCGCACACTTAGTGCCGCATGGTCAATTCGCACACTTAGTGCATCATATTCATTTCGCACACTTAGTGCAACAAAGTAGAATCGCACACTTAGTGCTGTACAATTTAATCCCGCGCACTTAGCACCAATCTCATGGTCATAAATGGTTATCCCGCACATTTAGTGCCGAGATCAACAACTCATTACATCTCACCTCATTTATTTCATTCAACAATTTCATCATCACATACGTACATGCATATATATATGTACATTTATTCATTCCATTCAGCATCAATACACAACATTATGACCATTGAAATAATACCAACTACATGCTTAATGACTTACCTCGTGTTGGGTAAGACGGTTCCAACTCGGCTACTCGATAACCTTTTCTTTGCCTTTGCTCGATTCACCTCCTTTAGCTCCTTGAGCTATATCAATAATTTAACTAGTTTAACCACCTTGCTAAATATTTACAATCCAATCTCACATGTATATGTATGTTAGTATATTCGGCTAATAATCTCATGCAACTACCAAAGCCGAATCAACTAAATATACTTATGTATACACACATATATCATCATCGAAATCACCTAAGCTTAGACATCGATTTTTAATTTCAAGTAAGTTGCCGAATGCAACCTTACTAATTTCTCATGGATTCAATATACCATTACCATGAAATCAACAACCAAATTCATAGACAATTTAGGAAAATCACATTACAATTCTCATATTCAAGCAAAGACCATGGCCGAATGCACATATGACCTCATAACAAAAATATTGAACCTTTGGTTGCCCAATTAGCTTAACATCCATCAAATTTTTAAATCAAGAAGCTCACCTCATCTATAATCAACTCTCAATGCCCTAAGGCATCAAAAACAACATCAAAGAAATACAACCATCCATGGCCGAATGTCCTAGCCGAATTGTTTTAACCATGAGTAACATAACAAGCATAGATCGTGTTTATGGATATACCGTGGCCGATTCAAGCTAATCACCTCCAAAATCATCAACCATTTTCGTTGCATATAACATATATAAACATGAATAAGTTTCATATAATCCCTTAACACATTAATTTCTTTCATCAACAACCTTTTCCTTGAACACTTTCTCATGACCGATTGCTCATGTTATCAACAAGATTCAAAGTTTAAACATGGGCTATTTAAAACATGCATGCATCTCAAAGACAACATCAAACATACCTTAGTCTAACCACCACCATAGCCGATTTTTCTCAAGCCTTTTTCCCCTTCCTTTCTTTCCTCTATTCGGCCAAGGATGTTCAAGAATGAACTCTTTTTTTTTTTTGTTTTCTTTCTTCAATTCACGGCAACAAGGGGGGGTGAGACCATGTACTTTTTTTTTTCTCCATCACCCTTCTTTCATTATTTAATCACCATGCTTATTATTTTATTATTCTTAACATGCATCACTAGCATAACATGTTGGAGACATGTTTCCACCTATAGCATGGCCGGCCACTACATATTAGGGAGGGGGAATTTGACATGCAAGTCCCCTTTTTCTTCCACATGCACTAATAGGTCCTCATGCATTGACCTATCACATTTTAAAATTTTCTCATATAAGTCCTATTGACTAAATTCACATGCAATCGACTAAATCGAAGCTTGAAATTTTTACACATTCATGATTACATATTCTAGACAATAAACATCACATTCAAACCTTTCGGTGACTCGGTTTAGCGGTCCCGAAACCACTTCCCGGCTAGGGTCAATTTTGGGCTGTCACAACTCTCCCTCACTTAAGAAATTTTCGTCCTCGAAAATCTTACCAGTAAATAGGTTTGGATATCGTTCCTTCATCGAGCTCTCGGGTTCCCAGGTTGCTTCCTCGATCCCGTGTTTGAGCCACAACACCTTAACCAACGGAACCCTTTTGTTTCGCAACTCTTTCACCTCACGAGCTAGGATACGTATCGGTTCTTCTTCATAACTCATATCGGCTTGAATTTCAACCTCTGATGGGCTAATTATATGCGACGGATCAGATCGATAGCGTCGAAGCATCGAAACATGAAAGACATCGTGAATCTTTTCAAGCTCAGGGGGCAAAATCAATCTATACGCAACTGGCCCCACTCGTTCGGAGATTTCGTACGGCCCAATGAATCTCGGGCTCAACTTGCCCTTACGGCCAAACCTAAGTACCTTTTTCCAAGGCGAAACTTTAAGGAACACTTTATCTCCCACCTGATATTCAATGTCCTTCCGTTTCAGATCCGCATACGATTTCTGACGATCTGTGGCTGCCTTCAAACTTTCACGGATTACTTTTACTTTCTGTTCAGCATCTTTAATCAAATCAACTCCGAAAATTTTACTTTCACCAAGCTCGGTCCAAAACAATGGTGTACGGCATTTACGACCGTACAAAGCCTCGTAAGGTGCCATCTTAATACTTGATTGAAAACTATTGTTGTAAGCGAATTCAATCAAAGGTACATACCGTTCCCATGAACCACTAAACTCAAGGATGCAGCATCTCAGCATATCCTCGAGTATCTGAATTATCCGCTCGGATTGACCATCGGTTTGGGGATGAAAAGCGGTGCTAAAATGCAGCTGGGTACCCAAAGCTTCTTGCAATTTCTTCCAAAATCGCGAGGTGAATCTCGGATCTCTATCCGACACGATAGAAATAGGTACTCCATGTAATCTCACAATCTGAGAAACATACAACTCGGCTAGTTTATCCAATGAGAAATCCGTACGCACGGGGATAAAGTGAGCCGACTTAGTCAGCCTATCAACAACAACCCAAATCGCATCCTTCTTACTTGCGGACAATGGCAGTCCGGACACAAAGTCCATTGTGACTCGGTCCCATTTCCACTCGGGTATCATGATCGGCTGAAGTAACCCTGAAGGCACTTGATGTTCCGCTTTCACTTGCTGACATATTAAACATCTCGAAACAAAGTCGGAGATGTCTCGCTTCATACCATGCCACCAAAATCGACGTTTCAAGTCGTTGTACATTTTCGTGCTCCCCGGGTGAATTGACATTCGGCTACAATGGGCTTCGTTCAGGATCATCGGAATGAGTTCCGAATTCCTTGGAACGCACAAACGACTTCTAAACCTCAAACAACCATCATCATCAATCTGAAACTCCGATTCCTTGTTTGGAACACACTCAGCTCGTTTTGCAACTAATTCATCATCGACTTTCTGAGCTTCATGAATTTGATGAGTCAATAATGGTTTGGCTTTTAATTCAGCTACTAACACATTGTCAGGTAGAACAGACAAGTGTACATTCATCGCTCGCAAAGCAAACAGTGATTTCCGGCTTAAGGCGTCCGCAACCACATTAGCCTTTCCCGGGTGGTAATCAATGACAAGCTCATAATCCTTCAACAATTCAAGCCAACGTCTTTGTCGCAGATTCAAGTCCCGTTGAGTCATCAAATATTTGAGACTTTTGTGATCCGAAAACACATGGCACTTCTCACCAAACAAATAATGTCGCCATATTTTCAATGCAAACACAATGGCGGCTAGTTCGAGATCATGGGTCGGATAATTTCTCTCGTGTGGCTTCAATTGTCTCGACGCATAGGCCACAACTCGACCTTCTTGCATCAATACACAACCCAACCCGAGTAGGGATGCGTCACTATAAACGACAAACTCTTTACCCGATTCGGGTTGCACCAAAATTGGAGCTTTAGTCAGATGAGTTTTCAGTTGATCGAAGCTTTTCTGACATTTCTCCGTCCATTCGAACTTAACATCCTTCTGAAGTAGCTTCGTCATTGGTGTGGCTATCATCGAGAAACCTTTGACAAATCGTCGGTAATAACCGGCGAGCCCTAGAAAGCTCCGGACTTCGGTAACGTTTCTCGGAGGCTTCCAGTTAAGTATGGCTGAAATTTTGCTCGGGTCAACCCGAATACCCGATGCGGATACCACATGACCCAAGAAGCTAACCTCTCTTAGCCAGAACTCACACTTACTGAACTTAGCATATAACTGCTTATCCCGCAAAATTTGCATCACTAGCCTCAGATGCTCAGCATGTTCGGCCTCATCTCTTGAATAGACCAAGATGTCATCAATAAACACAACTACGAACCGATCCAAGTACGGCCTAAAGATCCGATTCATCAAATCCATAAACACCGCAGGGGCATTAGTGAGCCCAAACGGCATCACTAAGAACTCATAGTGACCGTACCTCGTTCTGAAAGCAGTTTTGGGTACGTCCGAATCTCGAATCCGTAACTGATAATAACCCGATCTCAAATCTATCTTTGAAAACACCGATGCTCCCTTTAATTGATCGAACAGATCATCTATACGCGGTAACGGATACTTATTCTTTATCGTCACTTTATTCAGTTGACGATAGTCAATGCACAACCTCATGGTTCCGTCCTTCTTTTTCACGAACAATACTGGTGCACCCCAAGGCGAGAAACTCGGTCGAGCGAAACCTCTATCCGTCAATTCTTGCAACTGAGCTTTCAACTCTTTTAACTCAGTTAGTGCCATACGATACGGAGCGATCGAAATTGGCGTAGTTCCAGGTACAAGCTCAATTCCAAACTCTACTTCCCGAACAGGTGGCAAACCCGGTAACTCTTCAGGAAAAACATCCGGGTATTCACAAACCACCGGCACCGATTCGGGTTTCTTTTCTAACTCCTTGTCATCAAGTACATACGCGAGGTATGCTTCGCACCCTTTCCTTACATATTTCTGGGCCAACATTGCTGATATTACAGCTGGCAACCCCCTTAAGTCCGCAGACTCAACTCGGATTATTTCGTTATTTGCGCACCTCAAATCGATAGTCTTGCTTTTGCAATTCACAACCGCATCATGCGCGGTTAACCAATCCAAACCAAGAATAACATCAAACTCGTCGAACGGCAAAAGCATCAAATCAGCCGGAAAACAGGATTCTCGGATTAATAGAGGGCATCTCTTACACACTTTATCAACAAGTACGCATTGACCCAAAGGGTTTGATACTCGAATTACGAGCTCAGTAGACTCAACAGGTAGAGTCTTACTGGTTGCTAAGGTTTCGCATACATATGAATGAGTAGAACCAGGGTCAATCAATGCAATCACATTAGTATCAAAGAGAGTGAAGGTACCAGTGATGACGTCGGGGGAGGATGCCTCCTCTCGTGCGCGAATGGCATATGCTCTAGCAGGAGCACGGTTCTCGGCGCGATCGGCCGTATCAGAAGCCCCCCTCTGACTACCACCCCTGCCTCCAAAAATTCTCGGTGGTCTACCTCTAGATGTCACTCCACTAGGTCTTGCACCTTGAATCTTATTCTTCTCATCCAGCTCCGTGCAATCTCTAATGAAGTGGTCCTTCGAACCGCATCCGTAACAGGCCCTGTTAGTAGACTTGCCCCAACATTCACCTAGGTGTCGTCTTCCACATTGGGGACATTCAGGTTTCTCGTGCCGATTATTGCCCACACTAGCTACCGAAGTAGCTCGGGAGCCCATCGATGGTCTTGCCCTGATGGAAATTCCCGTAGTCGCCCTCGACTTACTAATGTCCTCCCTGAACTTCTTCACAGCTGAGAACGGAGCTTTACCCGTCGATCTTTTACGATAATCTCTAGCTTCAAATTCAGCCTTCCTCTTCTCCTTTCCAAGTTCCTCCGCCTTGCAGGCTCGTTCGACTAGTGTTACGAATTCCTTTATTTCCAGAATACCCATTAGTAGCTTTAAATCTTCGTTCAATCCTTCCTCAAATCTTTTGCACATAGCAACCTCATCAGCTACGCACTCCCGGGCATACCTACTAAGTCTTACGAATTCATGTTCGTATTCAGATACAGTCATACGGCCTTGCTTGAGTTCCAAGAACTCCTTACGCTTCTGGTCAATGAACCGTTGGCTAATAAATTTCTTCCGAAATTCCGTTTGAAAGAAGTCCCAAGTTACTCGCTCGTTCGGGACTATGGAAATCAATGTCCTCCACCAATAGTAGGCTGAGTCTCGCAACAAAGATACAGCACATTTTAGACATTCATCGGGTGTGCATGACAATTCATCGAACACCCGAATGGTGTTATCAAGCCAGAACTCGGCCCTTTCGGCATCATCAGTTACTATGGCCTTGAACTCCTCGGCCCCACGCTTCCTAATCAAGTCTACAGGTAGCTTACTCAGCCTCACAGGATCAGCGACTGACGGCCTTACAGGCTCTTGGGGTGGGTTATTCAAATTTGGGAATTGTTGGACAGCCGGGTTGGCTCGGGCATATTGCGCGACCCACTCATTCATCATGGTAAAGAAGGCTTGTTTAGCCCCCTCACCTTGATTATTCGCAGATGACTGGGGTTCAACAGGCGGCGTCCCTTGTGCAGGAGCAGCCGCTACGCTCTCAACGTCATCCGCTAGGGTTCTTTCTTCACCGGGATCCATTTACTAATCAAGACAAAAACATTTCAACCGTCAGAAGTCATCACCCTTTTAAACATTAACATTATGGCATGTATAGCTAGACTCATACGTGCTATGGAAGTCCTAGAACCGACTAAACCATAGCTCTGATACCAATAAAATGTAACACCCCGAACCCGAAACCGTCATCGGGGTCGAACACGAGGTGTTGACTGGCTTTACCCTCTTACAAAATTTATTTTCCAGACACTGCCCAATCTGTGTACTAGTCGTTTTAAAATTCATATCTTGAGTTTCGTAACTCGAAAATCAGTTTCGTAATTTTTCCCAGAAACTAGACTCATGTGCCCATCTATGTATTTTTTTCTAGAATTTTTGGTTGGGCCAATTAGTACAGTTTATTAGTCAAAGTTCCCCAAGTTGCAGGGGTCGACTACACTGACCTTTGCCCATTACGACTGGGATATCTCCCTGCACGGGGCTTCAATACTGTTGCCGTTTGTTTCTATGGAAACTAGACTCAGAGAGGAATCTGCACATATATGGTACGACCCCTAATTATCTCTGGTTAATTTATAATGAATTTCCAAAGTTGGAGCAGGGAATCCAGAAACCGTTCTGGCCCTGTCCCACTAAAATCTGATTATCTCTTAATATACTGCCCATATGATCTTTTCGTTACTTCCTCATGAAAACAGACTCATCGAGCTTCGATTACATAATTTATTCATCAATTAATTCCACTCCTACTATTTTTAGTGATTTTTCAATCTCATGACACTGCTGCTGCCAGCATCTGTTACGAAAGTAACTAGGTCCATTTCATGCCTACCCTCGATCCAACTCAATCGAACATTCGTGCCATTTTCGCATGGCTTAAAGTTTACATGCCATAATTCAAACACAACATACTAGCTTATACATGCCAAAATGATCTTCTAAGCACACTAAGAAGAAAGTACCAAAACTAGCTATCTGGTGTGATGACTTCGTTGACGGCCCGACCCCGCAAAAATTGATGAGTCCAAGCAACCTATAATGGGTGACAAGGAAACACCGGGTGAGTTTATAACTCAGTAAGTCATAAGCAATGCTCTACTATACATCAATAACATTATCACAAGAGGAATAAAATGGAATGAGACAATTTACTCCATCCATACCGAACCATACCATAGTTCCACCAACCTACCGATTCAATTTCATATCAATTCATGCCTTCACAATTCATATACTCATCAATAGGACATTGAAGCATTTTCATAAATCAATTTATTTTCGTTACAATCAAACCACAAAACGGCCTTTCACCCATCCTACGATAAATTTTTATGTACGTGACTTCAAGTATAGTTGTCACATAGGTTCAACTTACCGAGCTCAACACCAAGTATACGCATAGCACATATTAGCCATGTCCTCAAGACACTTACCCGATCCGCTGTCCGCGATCAGCTCAATAGTGTCGCACACATAGTGTCCATAATGATTCACGAATGTATATTGAGCCCGCACACTCAGTGCTATATAATCAACTCGCACATTTAGTGCCACGTAATCAAATCGCACACTTAGTGCTACATAGTCAAACCCGCACACTTAGTGCCGCATGGTCAATTCGCACACTTAGTGCATCATATTCATTTCGCACACTTAGTGCAACAAAGTAGAATCGCACACTTAGTGCTGTACAATTTAATCCCGCGCACTTAGCACCAATCTCATGGTCATAAATGGTTATCCCGCACATTTAGTGCCGAGATCAACAACTCATTACATCTCACCTCATTTATTTCATTCAACAATTTCATCATCACATACGTACATGCATATATATATGTACATTTATTCATTCCATTCAGCATCAATACACAACATTATGACCATTGAAATAATACCAACTACATGCTTAATGACTTACCTCGTGTTGGGTAAGACGGTTCCAACTCGGCTACTCGATAACCTTTTCTTTGCCTTTGCTCGATTCACCTCCTTTAGCTCCTTGAGCTATATCAATAATTTAACTAGTTTAACCACCTTGCTAAATATTTACAATCCAATCTCACATGTATATGTATGTTAGTATATTCGGCTAATAATCTCATGCAACTACCAAAGCCGAATCAACTAAATATACTTATGTATACACACATATATCATCATCGAAATCACCTAAGCTTAGACATCGATTTTTAATTTCAAGTAAGTTGCCGAATGCAACCTTACTAATTTCTCATGGATTCAATATACCATTACCATGAAATCAACAACCAAATTCATAGACAATTTAGGAAAATCACATTACAATTCTCATATTCAAGCAAAGACCATGGCCGAATGCACATATGACCTCATAACAAAAATATTGAACCTTTGGTTGCCCAATTAGCTTAACATCCATCAAATTTTTAAATCAAGAAGCTCACCTCATCTATAATCAACTCTCAATGCCCTAAGGCATCAAAAACAACATCAAAGAAATACAACCATCCATGGCCGAATGTCCTAGCCGAATTGTTTTAACCATGAGTAACATAACAAGCATAGATCGTGTTTATGGATATACCGTGGCCGATTCAAGCTAATCACCTCCAAAATCATCAACCATTTTCGTTGCATATAACATATATAAACATGAATAAGTTTCATATAATCCCTTAACACATTAATTTCTTTCATCAACAACCTTTTCCTTGAACACTTTCTCATGACCGATTGCTCATGTTATCAACAAGATTCAAAGTTTAAACATGGGCTATTTAAAACATGCATGCATCTCAAAGACAACATCAAACATACCTTAGTCTAACCACCACCATAGCCGATTTTTCTCAAGCCTTTTTCCCCTTCCTTTCTTTCCTCTATTCGGCCAAGGATGTTCAAGAATGAACTCTTTTTTTTTTTGTTTTCTTTCTTCAATTCACGGCAACAAGGGGGGGTGAGACCATGTACTTTTTTTTTTCTCCATCACCCTTCTTTCATTATTTAATCACCATGCTTATTATTTTATTATTCTTAACATGCATCACTAGCATAACATGTTGGAGACATGTTTCCACCTATAGCATGGCCGGCCACTACATATTAGGGAGGGGGAATTTGACATGCAAGTCCCCTTTTTCTTCCACATGCACTAATAGGTCCTCATGCATTGACCTATCACATTTTAAAATTTTCTCATATAAGTCCTATTGACTAAATTCACATGCAATCGACTAAATCGAAGCTTGAAATTTTTACACATTCATGATTACATATTCTAGACAATAAACATCACATTCAAACCTTTCGGTGACTCGGTTTAGCGGTCCCGAAACCACTTCCCGGCTAGGGTCAATTTTGGGCTGTCACAGTGGCCACTCTGAATCCCTCACAGCTCCAAGCCCACTATGGTTGCGGATTTCCTGCAGAGATGAAAATAAAGGGTGAGTTCGATAAACTCAGTGTGTAACATAACCCAACCATAGCCCAAAATAGATCAAACCTCAGAGTCAGACTTATCTGGGCCTTGGCCTAGTATAGAAATCAGAATAAAACCCATAAACCCATAGCAGATACAGAACAAATATATCATGAATGCAAAAATCCCAACCCAGAGCCATCCATAACACCCCCGTACCAGCCTTACACCATGTGGGGAGACTACTCGACCCACCCAACCGCTACACACCACAAAAATTGCAGCGAGGCTGCCAGATATTGTGACTAAGTCATCAGATACAAATATTGTGGCTAGGCCACCAGAACAGATATATATATGTGGCGAAGCCACCAGATTGCAGCGAGGCTGCCAGAACACTTCCTCCATCAATATAAACCCATGTCCCATGCAACAGAAATAATATGTCATGGCATACGTATACAGAAACAAAACATCATGCTTTTCAGAAAAAAATATAACCCTAGGGGTAAAATCGTAATTTTGGATGCATAAGGGTATTTCAGTAATTATTACCTATTGCTAAGGTTTCATGCTCATTCTAACGTTTACCAAGTAATCAGAAGTACTTACCTCGTCTTTTTACCAAAGTAGGCCTTTTGGCTCATTGGCCCGTTTTCGGCCCATTAAGCGCAAATATACCATTGTGCACGAAAATGCACACTTTGCACTCTAATCATCCAAAAGCACCATATTCATTAACAACTCTCTCACGAGCGCTCGCACGCTCACGAGTTCACAAAATACCACCGTTTCAGTATTTCAGCTTTTACCGATTCAGTCTAAGGGAGGGTGTCGTTTACACACTTGGTTGATGACGATTGATGACGATATCTCCCACGCGATAATCCTACGAACGATCACTAACACATTAGACTTACGAATTAAAAATAACTAACATAAATCCACGTCAACTAACCCAATCATCACACAAGTTAGTCATTTACGCACGAGAGGCAAAATAGTCATTTAACACCCTAGGGGCAAAATGGTAATTTTACCCCACAAGGGTATCTTGGTAATTCTACCCTACAGGGGTACTTCGATATTTCTACCCTACAAGGGTATTTCGGTAATTCTATCCTATAGGGCTATTTCGGTAATTCTACCCTACAGGGGTATTTCAATAATTCTACCCTACAGGGGTATTTCGGTAATTCTACAACTTATCCACTTGGGCCTACAGACCCATTGGGACTACATGGCCCATTTCAGTCCATCGCTGTAACACCCCGTACCCGAGACCGTTGCCGGAGTCGAACACGAGGTGCTAACCGACTTAATTCATTTACTTTTACAGTCCATTTTAAAATTTTCCAAGCAGTTGGCTAACTGTGTCACTGTCACCTTAAAAATCATATCTTGAGTTCTAAAACTCGAAAATCAGTTTCGTAATTTTTCCCTGAAACTAGACTCATATTTCCATCTACATATTTTTTCTATAATTTTTGGTTGGGCCAATTAGTACAGTTTATTAGTTAAAGTCTCCCCTGTTACAGGGTGCGACTACACTGACCTTCATGCATTACGATTTGGATATCTCCCTGTACAGGGCTTCAATACTGATGCAGTTTCTTTCTATAGAAACTAGACTCAAAGAGGAATCTATACATATATGACATGACTTCTAAATGTCTCTTGTTAATTTATAATGAATTTCCAAAGTCAGATCAGGGGATCCAGAAACTGTTCTGACCCTGTCTCACGAAAACTTTAGCATCTCATAATATACTGTTCATATGAATGTTTCGTTACTTTCCTATGAAAATATATTCATCAAGGTTCGATTACATAATTTATTCACTATTTAATTCCATTCCGACTATTTTTAGTGATTTTTCACATCCACATCACTGCTGCTGCCAGCATCTATTTTTAAGGTAAACTTTACCTATTTCATGATCCTTCATGGATCAACTAGAGTTTGTCATACATATATCAAAAGTGATCATGAATAACCATTCCCATGGCTAACCGTTGCCAACATTTCCATACCTCTCGACGGACAACATACAAAACGACTATAATGTAACACCCCGAACCTGAGGCCGTCGCCGGAGTCGAACACGAGGTGCTAACAGACTTCAAACCACTTAAAAAAAATTTCCCAGACAAGCTGCCAATCTGCGTACTAGTCACTTTAAAAATCATATCTTGAGTTCTGAAACTCGAAATCCAGTTCCGTAAATTTTCCCTAAAACTAGACTCATATTCCCATCTACATTTTTTTTTATAGAATTTTTGGTTGGGCCAATTAGTACAGTTTATTAGTCAAAGTCTCCCATGTTACAGGGATCGACTACACTGACCTTTGCGCATTACGACTTGGATATCTCCCTGTACAGGGCTTCATTACTGATGTCGTTTGTTTCTATAGAAACTAGACTCGAAGGGGAATCCATGCACATATGGCATGACTTCTAATTATCTCTGGTTAATTTATAACGAATTTCTAAATTCGGAACAGGGAATCCAGAAATTGCTCTGGCCCTGTTTCACAAGAGTTTAATTATCTCCTAACATACAGCTCATATAGTCGTTTCGTTTATTCTATATGAAAATAGACTCATCAAGCTTCGATTACATAATTTATTCATTAATTAATTCCACTCCTACTATTTTTAGTGATTTTCCAATCTCACATCACTGCTGCTGCCAGCATCTGTTACTAAAGCAACTATGCCTATTTCGTGATTTCTCCTTGATCTAACTAGTAATTCATCATACATATCACAAATCATGATCATGACTAGCCATGCCAAGGGCTAATCATTGTCAAACATCTCCCTACTACACTATTCCCATATCATGAATTTTGACACCAAAAATAATCAACCATGACATATGGCATAATAATCGAATTTCCAAGACTTACGACCTAACATTATAGAACCAAACCCATCCGAACATTTATGCCATTTTCGCATGGCTAAAAGTTTACATACCAAATTTCAACAAAACATATTAGCCTATACATGCCGAAATGTTCTCCTAGACCGACTAAAAAGAATATACCAAAAGTTGCTAGCCGGTGTGATGACTTCGAAGACGGCCCGATCACGCAAAAAGAGACGAGTCCAAGAAACCTAAAATAGGTGACAAGGAAACACCGAGTGAGTATATAACTCAGTAAGTCATAAGCAATGCACTACCATCCATTAATAACATTATCACAAGAGGAAACAAAATGGAACGAGGCTAGTTACTCCATCCATACCGAACCATACCATAGTTCCTTAGACCTATCGGTTCAATCTCATACCAAGTCATGCATTCACATTCCATATACTAATCAATAGGATATTTGAGGCATTTTCATACATCATTGTATTTTCGTTACAATCATACAACTAAACGACCTTTCACCTATTCCACGATAAATCTTATGTACGTGACTTCAGTTATAATTGTCACATAGGTTCAAACTTACCAAGCTCAACTCCAAATATAAACATAGCGCCTATTAGCCATGAACTCAAGGTACTTACTCGATCCGCTGTCCGTGATCAACTTAATAATGTCGCACACTTAGTGTCCATAGTGATTCAAAAGTATATATTAAGTCCGCACACTCAGTGCTATATAATCAACTCGCACACTTAGTGCTACATAATCAAACTTGCACAGTTAGTGCTATATAATCAAACTCGCACACTTAGTGCTATATAATCAAACTCGCACACTTAGTGCTATATAATCAAACTCGCACACTTAGTGCTATACAATTTAAACCCGTACACTTAGTGCCAATCTCATGATCATAAATGTTTATACCCGCACACTTAGTGCCGAGATCAACGACTCAATATATCTCACCTCTTTTCTTTTCATTCAACACTTTCATCACCACATGCATACATGTATATATATATTTATCATTCCATTCAGTATCATTACATAGACGTTATGACCATTTAAATTAATACAAACTATATGCTTAATGACTTACTTTGTGTTGGGTAAGACGGTTCCAACTCGGCTACTCGATGATCTTTTCTTTGCCTTTGCTTGATTCTCCTCCTTTAACTCCTTGAGCTTAATCAATAAATCAACTAGTTTAACCATCTTGCTAAACATTCATAATTCAATTACACATGCATATGTATGTTTGTATATTCGGCAACCATCCTCACTAATTACCCATTTAGTCGATTATACACATAATTAAAGGTAACATCACGAATGGGCATACTTATGTATATATATATATATATATACTTCGGAATGGGCATCACAATTAGATTTAACACCACCTTCATACTCAATTAGATGGCCGAATGTATGTATATATGTACAATGTCAACTATAACATCATTTAAACACCTAATTTCATCTCATGAACACTTGATCGAATTTTCCTAATCTAGCATATTTTCACATCTATTTGTAACATCATGTAAATCCACATATAACTACATTTCTTAAGTTCCACATCTTAATGCCCATTATGGCCATTCCCATAGTCTAAATCTAGCAATCGGCAACACCCACCTTTCCACTATGTTAGCCGAATACTCATTCTCTTCTTAGTCCTAAATTCGGCACCTCCAACAAAATAGCTTAACAATTTCAACTTTCATGCTAACATAACAAGCAACTTAACACATCCATATAACTAGCATGCTAATAGCATCAAGGTATCAACTAAAATTTTTTAAGCTCCTTAGCCGAATCCTAACTCTCCAACAACCCCAAATCCAACCATGGGATAGATAGAATTTAGACTCATCACCCAAAGGTTGTGTAA
Source organism: Gossypium hirsutum (assembly GCF_007990345.1). Taxonomy (NCBI): domain Eukaryota; kingdom Viridiplantae; phylum Streptophyta; class Magnoliopsida; order Malvales; family Malvaceae; genus Gossypium; species Gossypium hirsutum. Next base: position 76,901,646 of record NC_053430.1, on the reverse strand, counting down.
ACTTCCAAAAATATCATTGAACATACCTTGATCTAAAGGACCACCTTGGCCGAATCTTGCTTCCTCTTCTTCCTCTAGTTACGACAATTGCAAAAGAAAGAAAACATGAACACTCCTTCTTCCCTCCTTATTAAGCATTCAAACTCCCTCATTTTCATGCCACAATATCAAACACTCCTCCTAGATACAAGCAATGGCCGAACTTCTTCAAAATCTTTCTCCCTTTCTTTTTCTTGGTTTTTCGGCTAGGAGATGGCAAGTATGAACACCCCTTTTTTTTGTTCACTTTCCTATTATTATTCCCATCATTTGTTAACCAAAAAAAACATATTAAATTAGAATGAGTGGAGCATTATCACTCCTTGGCCGGCCACCATGTATTTTATGGGTAATTTGACATGCAAAGCCATGCTTCCTCTCCCTATTATTAATTACTCCTTATAATTCATCTATCATCTTTTCTAACTTCGTCAACTAGGTCCTTTTCGAATTAATTCACAATCCTAAAGCTAATATTAAGCATTTAATTTCTCATATATTCGCTATCACACAAAAATTTATGTAATTAAAACACAAAAATAAATTTTTGGCTCGGTAATGTGGTCTCGAAACCACATTCCGACCAGGGTCTAATTTGGGTTGTCACAACTCTCCCCCACATAAGAAATTTTCGTCCCCGAAAATCTTACCGGTAAATAATTTTGGATATCGATCCTTCATAGAGTCCTCAAGTTCCCAAGTGGCTTCTTCAATTCCGTGTTTATGCCACAGTACCTTCACTAATGAGATTTTCCTGTTTCGTAGTTCTTTTACTTCACGTGCTAAAATACGAACTGGTTCTTCTTCGTAACTCAAATTAGATTGAATCTCGATCTCCGATGGAGGAATTACGTGCGATGGATCGGACCTATATCGTCGAAGCATCGAGACATGAAAAACGTTGTGAATCTTTTCGAGCTCAGGGGGCAAAATTAATCGGTATGCAACGGGTCCAACTCGTTCGGATACTTCGTACGGACCGATGAACCTCGGACTCAATTTGCCCTTACGACCAAATCTAAGCACCTTCTTCCAGGGTGAAACTTTGAGAAATACTTTGTCTCCAACCTGATATTCAATGTCTTTTCTTTTCAAATCCGCATACGACTTTTGACGATCCGAAGCGGTTCTCAAACTTTCGCGAATTACTCGGACTTTCTGCTCGGCATCCTTAATCAAATCAACCCCAAGGATCTTACTTTCACTAAGTTCAGTCCAAAATAATGGGGTACGGCATTTACGACCGTATAAAGCCTCGTAAGGTGCCATCTTAATGCTTGACTGAAAACTATTGTTGTAAGCGAATTTGATCAAAGGCAGATATCTTTCCCATGAACCACAAAACTCTAAAACACAACATCTCAACATATCCTCGAGTATTTGAATTATCCGCTCAGATTGGCCATCGGTTTGTGGATGAAAAGCGGTGCTAAAATGCAGCTTGGTACCCAAAGCTTCTTGCAATTTCTTCCAAAATCGCGAGGTGAATCTCGGATCTCTATCTGACACGATAGAAATAGGTACCCCGTGTAATCTCACAATCTGAGAAACATACAATTCGGCTAGTCTATCCAATGAAAAATCCGTACGCACGGGGATAAAGTGAGCCGACTTAGTCAGTCTATCAACAACAACCCAAATCGCATCCTTCTTACTTGCTGACAATGGCAGTCCGGACACAAAGTCCATTGTGACTCGATCCCATTTCCACTCGGGTATCATGATCGGCTGAAGTAATCCTGAAGGCACTTGATGTTCTGCTTTCACTTGTTGACATATTAAACATCTCGAAACAAAGTCGGAGATGTCTCGTTTCATACCATGCCACCAAAATCGACGTTTCAAATCGTTGTACATTTTCGTACTCCCCGGGTGAATTGACATTCGGCTACAATGGGCTTCGTTCAGAATCATCGAAATGAGTTCTGAATTTCTTGGAACACACAACCGACTTCTGAACCTCAAACAATCGTCATCATCAATTTGAAATTCGGATTCCATATTCGGAATACATTCAGCCCGTTTTGCAACCAATTCATCGTCGACTTTCTGAGCTTCACGAATTTGACGAATCAATAATGGTTTGGCCTTTAATTCAGCTACTAACACATTGTCGGGTAGAACAGACAAGTGCACATTCATCGCTCGTAAAGCAAACAGTGATTTCCGGCTTAAGGCATCCGCAACCACATTAGCCTTTCCCGGGTGGTAATCAATGACAAGCTCATAATCTTTCAACAACTCAAGCCAACGTCTTTGTCGCAGATTTAAGTCTCTTTGAGTCATCAAATATTTGAGACTTTTGTGATCCGAAAATACATGGAACTTTTCCCCAAACAAGTAATGCCGCCATATTTTTAGGGCGAACACTATGGCCGCCAATTCAAGATCATGGGTCGGATAGTTTCTTTCGTGCGGCTTTAATTGTCTCGACGCGTAAGCCACAATTCGACCTTCTTGCGTCAACACACAACCTAGCCCGAGTAAGGATGCATCACTGTAAATGACAAACTCTTTGCCGGACTCCGGTTGTACTAGCACTGGAGCTTCGGTTAAACAGGTCTTTAGTTGATCGAAACTCTTCTGACAGTTCTCTGTCCACTCAAACTCAACATCTTTTTGGAGTAGTTTCGTCAACGGTGCAGCTATCATCGAGAAACCTTTTACAAATCGTCGGTAATAACCGGCGAGCCCCAGGAAGCTCCGAACTTCGGTAATATTTCTTGGAGGCTTCCAGTTAAGTATGGCTGAAATTTTGCTCGGGTCAACTCGAATACCCGATGCGGATACCACATGACCCAAGAAGCTAACCTCTCTTAACCAGAACTCACACTTACTGAACTTAGCATATAACTTCTTATCCCGCAAAATTTGCAACACTAATCTCAGGTGCTCAGCATGTTCGGTCTCATCTCCTGAATAGACTAAGATGTCATCAATGAACACAACTACGAACCGGTCCAAATACTGTCTGAAGATACGATTCATCAAATCCATAAATACCGCAGGGGCATTAGTGAGCCCGAACAGCATCACTAAGAACTCGTAGTGACCGTACCTCGTTCTGAAAGCAGTTTTGGGTACGTCCGAATCTCGAATCCGCAACTGATAATAACCCGATCTCAAATCTATCTTTGAAAACACTGAGGCTCCCTTTAGTTGATCAAACAAATCATCAATACGCGGTAATGGATATTTATTCTTTATCGTCACTTTTTTCAGTTGACGATAGTCAATGCACAACCTCATGGTTCCGTCCTTCTTTTTCACGAACAATACTGGTGCACCCCAAGGTGAGAAACTTGGTCGAGCGAAACCTCTATCCGTCAACTCTTGCAATTGAGCTTTCAATTCCTTTAACTCGGTTGGTGCCATACCAATAAAATTGTAACACCCCGTACCCGAGACCGTTGGCTAAACCTGGCTCTGATAACAATAAAATTGTAACACCCCATACCCGAGACCGTTGCCGGAGTCGGACACGAGGGGTTCACAGACTAAATTCGCTTACTATCGCAGTCCATTTTAAAATTTTCCAGGCAGTTGGCTAACTGCGACACTGTCACCTTAAAAATCATATCCTGAGTTTCACAACTCGAAAATCAGTTTCGTAATTTTTCCCTGAAACTAGACTCATATGCCCATCTACATATTTTTTTCTAGAATTTTTGGTCAAGCCAATTAGTACAGTTTATTAGTCAAAGTCTCCCATGTTACAGGGATCGACTACACTGACCTTTGCGCATTACGACTTGGATATCTCCCTGCACAGAGCTTCAATACTGATGCCGTTTCTTTCTATAGAAACTAGACTCAGAGAGGAATCTATACATATATGGCATGACTCCTAATTATCTCTGGTTAATTTATAATTAATTTCCAAAGCCGGAACAGGGAATCCAGAAACCGTTCTGGCCCTGTCTCACGAGAACCTGAATATCTCTTAACATACTGTCCATATGATTGTTTCGTTACTTTCCTATGAAAATAGATTCATCAAGGTTCGTTTACATAATTTATTCATTATTTAATCCCAATCCTACTATTTTTAGTGATTTTCCAAATCTACATCACTGCTGCTGCCAGCATCTGCCTTTAAGGTAGACTTTACCTATTTCATAGTTTCCATGATTCAACTAGCCCTTTTAGCATAAATAGCACAAATTATGATAGTGATTAACCATTCCATACCAAATGATTATAACATTATGCTCAAACATATATAAGCCATTTTCACATGGCTATATACATTAACCAAAATATTCTTCCACCACTAGTCTATTTTATACATGCCATACGATAATCCAAAACATAGCAGTACCAAACAGTGGATAGTGATAGTGTGACTAGTTGCTGACAATCCCCGAGCCTGTAGCTTCGCAATGAGATCTATAAAATAGAGGAAACAGAGTAAACGGAGTAAGCATTACAATGCTTAGTAAGTTTTAAGCAGTGTCAACAGATAACAATCAAATTATAACATAGTTGTTCGTATTTTTATTTCACTCTTCCTTCGGGCATACCATCCCTTTTACCGAATATGCACATCTCATCATATACAATAGGCAGATAAACTTTCACATAAAAGTGAGCTCATGTGACATAGATATATCGTATGATTTCACATAACCCCTCACTCTGATCCGATGTCACATAATCATAGGAATAGTCTCATAGATTGCTCTCGTATGCGTCACATAACTACCTTATGATTTAGCGCAAATCAAGCTCACATATAAACTTGGAGTACATACCAGTTTAACCTTTCGCATTGAATATATTTATAAGCAATTCTTATTACGAAGTCTTACCCGGACATAATCTCCACACGAAGTTATCGGGTCTTACCCGGACAAAATCCCCACACGTAGTCATCGGGTCTTTAGAGCTCGGATATAGTACGAGCACGAAGCTTACGGACATTAATCAGTGATAATATTCTCGCATAAAGCCTGCGGGGTTTTAACCCGGATATAGTACTGACACAAATGCCCTTCGGGACTTATCACATTTATACACTTTCACATCCATCACGTTGGCCACTCGGCCCTATCACATATATACACTTTCACATTCATCACATTGGCCATTCGGCCTTATCACATATATACACTTTCACATTCATCACATCGGCTATTAGGCCTTATCACATATATACACTTTCACATTCATCACATCGGCCATTAGGCCTTCTCACATATATACACTTTCACATTCATCACATCGGCCATTAGGCCTTATCACATATATATACACTTTCACATTCATCACATCGGCCATTAGGCCTTATCTCATATATGCATGTTCACATCCATCACATAGAATCCTAAATCAAAATATAGATTTTCATGTATTCACATCACAATTATCCAAATATACTTCACATACCACATATACTTTCACGTATACACACTGTCTTGGCTGAATCTACATCTATCATTTTCCAATATCACAATTTAGAATTCACGTATGGGTTTAATCAATAGCTTATGAGCAACTAAAACAAGTTATCAAGGTTTACAACACAATCTCAAATTCAGCACAAGCTATTTTTCCTGAGCAATAGTCACTAAATTATTTATAACTGGAGCTACAAAACTCCAAATCACTTTCCGTTAATTTTTCCTGAATATAGACTCGTATATCTTCCATCCATAAAATTTCCAGAATTTTAGGTTTGGCCAATCAATACCAGATTTTTCTTAAAGTTTCCCCTGTTTCACTGTTTGACTAATCTGACCACTCTTCACTACGAATAAAATTTCTCATATTACAGAATTCAAAATGTGTTGTATTTGATTTCATTTGAAACTAGACTCATTAAGGAGTCTAAGCATATAAATTTTATCTTATAACCATTTTTGTATAATTTACAATGATTTTCTAAAAACCGAACAGGGGATTTCGGAGTCATTCTGACACCGTCTCACACAACTTTAAATATCTCATTATCGGAAATTCCTTTGCTTACACGGTTTCTTTTATAAGAAACTAGACTCATTAAGCTTTAATTTCATGTCTCATTCAGCCTCTAATTCAAGTCCATAAATTTATGGTGATTTTCTAAAGCCACGTTACTGCTGCTGTCCGAAGCAGACTATTTCAAATTACCCTTAAATTCCCAAGCTCAAACACTTAAGAACTTACCATTTGAGCTTAGAACATATCATGGCCACATCATATCTTATTAAATCAACTCATCATGTCCTATTATAATTGAATTTACTCAACGTTTAAACACTTAAAACTTACCTCGGATATTTTGAATAGTTGCGGATAGACTACTCGATTGCTTTTTCTTTTCCTTTATCTGATTTTGACCCTCTTAGCCCTTGAGCTTGATTCAAACAAATAGATCTTATTTAATAACTTATCGAATTAGCTATTCGATTAAATACATGTATATTATACAATTAAGTGCGAATGATTTTATTAACTAGTTATTCAAGCATTATACACATGCTTTACTCATGCCCCATCGAACATAATACTAGCTTAATACCTTGCATATTAGGATTTCATAGACATCATTTAGTTTCACATAATACACATATTGTCCCAAATCGACACAAGAGTCAAACGCATCACTCAAAATGCCGAAATCCAATTAAGTCTACCATTATAGCATTATCATATTTATGTACTTGGTAAGTTGGGTTTGAACACGTTTGGCACTAGGTGTCCAACCAAATATTCCTTGAACACTAAACTCAATTTATAATCTTTCCTAATTAAAACATTTAACACCGACTAGACATGTTTACAAGCCTAGGCTGAATATTATTTTAGACATTCGAGAAATCATTCTCAAGTCAACTAAATTCTGTATATCACACTCAAATATTCACACTAGTTTATTTTAACATTATAGCTGAAACCCTTAATTGACTAACACAACCTCTTAATTCAATATAAACACGCATACATATATATACAGCCTAAATCCCTTTCTTAACTCGTGATTCACTAACTTGGGAGTTATTTTCTAACAAATTTTAACTTACTCTAATACCGAATGCTACTCAAGCTTTAAGCTCATGTCCTTTCATTATTAAGTAAATGTTATAACATAACTAACATCCCTTTTTCAATTTGAACATCAACACATAAAGAAATTAAACACAAAGATTCATAGCCGAAACCTATACATAACATCATTCAAGGTTTAATCCCCTAAATTCATGTACAAAGCCGAACCTATTGAGAGATGTATATAAAACAATATCTAGTTAGTACATTCAAGCACCTACGGCATTCCCTTCAATTTAATACTAAGACAAACCAAAAGATTTATTCATGTAAATTCAAAAATTTCAAGTTCATCTCTTTCACATATAAATACCAAAAATTTAGTATTTACTAGCTTAAACTCTATTAAACCTTAAAACATCAATCTATCCCCTACCATTTTCCCCCATGGCCGAATGCTCAAGACACCATAAAACTAAAAATTTTGTCATGGACTATGTAATGAACTTAATATCTAACTCAAAATATGCTAAAAAAATCCATAAGCTAACATGAATTTCTCACCTTATTCATGACTTAGAATCACCGAATGGTTGCTCCCTCTCTCCCTCTTAGAATCGGCCAAGAAGAAACAAGAATAAAGACTTGTTTCTTTCACCCCTTTCCTTCTTTTCTTTACTTTATTTCTAACCTTTTATTTTATTCCATCCTCCATACTAATATGGCACCTAGTTAATTAAAGTTAATATAAAATTCACACTTGATTATACAATTTGTAGCATGGCCGGCCACTACCTATAGTTTGGCTAATTTGACATGCAAGGACAAGCACTTTCCCACATATACTAATAGGCCACTTTAGCACTTGCATAGCATATTTCTAAATTGTCTCACATAAGTCCCTACTAATAATTTTCACATACACTGACCAAATTGAAGTATGAAACTATCACACAAGCATTTACTCACATCATAAACACAGAATATAACCTTTAATTATTTATAAGACTCGGTTTCGTGGTCCCGAAACCACTTTCCGACTAAGGTCACTTTAGGGGTGTCACAACTCTCCCCCCCTTTAGGGATTTTCGTCCTCGAAAATTTCTACCGATGCATAGTTTAGGATAACGTCCTCTTATTGAATTATATCCATATAAACATTAGCTCATCGATAGCAATTGTAATTCATTACTGATTTCGCATCGATCCATAAAATCATTTTCTTATCTTAAAACAAATACATAAACATTTCTACAAGTATGCACATATATCTCATTTTCTTGATTTCATAAGCAATAATCACTTAACTTAATTCACAAATGCATTTCAAACACATATTGAGCACATATTAACATGTATAATTCACATCATCAACCCACATATTTGTAACCCACATTTTCATTCATGAATAAGCTGTAACCTAACCGAAAGTACACATATACTCAAACATCCCAATAATTATCCTTTATAACTTTATCACATCTCAATATTCAACTAAATTCATTTCCAAAAGAAAAGTCAACTTCCACGTACCTGAACATTTAGTTCATTTAGCACATTCAATCATAGTTAACGTTACCCGTATACAGTCGAATAGGCATAAAGCCTAATATAATACACTGGCATGAGATTTATTCTAGCGCATAACTCGTATATCCAAAATTATCACCATTCATCAAAAATTCTTTCAAACTTTCGAATGTCGAAACTTAATCAAAATAATTTCTTGAACAAGATTAACAAAATAGTGTCCATTCAGCAATAGCACATATAGCTCTTACAATGCCATATCCTAGATATGGTCTTACATATTCTCACATATCGAGCCGATGCCATGTCCCAGACATGGTCTTACACACTATCTCAAATCAATGCCTTCGTCCCAAACGAGGTCTTACATGAACTCCACTTCACACACTTAGTGCCCACTGACCGATCTCGCACTCATAGTGCTCGGTTAAAGGAATTCGCACACACACAGTGCCTCTAATCATTCACATACATAGTGCTCTTATTCATTCGTTAATACACATTGATATGACTTAACCAAGTCTATAAACATCATGTATGTACACTTTTAAACATATCATCTCATTTAAATTTGAATTCGTATAGTAATGAGCACTTAAACTTTGCTCAATTTACCGGCACGAAGCCTACTAGGCACGAAGGCCCGAATACACGTCACCAGCATGATTACTCTTCGGGACCTAGCCCGGATATAACACCAGCACGAATGCTCTTTGGGGTTTAGCACGGATATATCACTAGCACGAATGCTCTTCGGAACTTAGCCCGGATACATCACTAGCACGAATGCTCCTCGAGACTTAGCCCGGATTTAGTAACTTGCACCAATGCCTTCGGATCTTAGTCCGGATATGGTCACTTAGCACAAAGCCTTCGGGACTTAGCCCGGACATCATTCGAATAACCATGCACATTTAACAATAAATCATGACACATTCGTATTTCATTTTCATTAGCAAAACTCAAACACAAGACACTTATCATTCTTGCAATTTCGGCTCAATAGCCACACACAAAGAGCATGATTTTGATTTGCTTAAAGCATGATCTAATCAAATCATAATTTAAGCTCTATTACTCAAGAACTTACCCCTTTCCGCTGTCCGAAATCGACTTGGTAAGGTCGCACCCTTAATATAAATAATTGATAGAAAATATATATATATATAGTGGGTTCGCACACATAGTGCTTAATAATCAACCACGCACACTTAGTGCCATGTACTTTAAACTCGCACACTTAGTGCCATGCATTTCAAGCCCGCACACTTAGTGCCAATCTCACAACCGTGAACACTTATTGCCCGCACACTTAGTGCCAATCTCACAACCGTGAACACTTATTGCCCGCACACTTAGTGCCAATCTCACAACCGTGAACACTTATTGCCCGCACATTTAGTGCCAATCTCACAACCGTGAACACTTATTGCCCGCACACTTAGTGCTGAAAACCAACCACTCTATACGCTTCACTGCCTTTTTACATTCGACAATTTCGTCTCTACATACATATACACATATAGCAATACACATTAGTATATCAGTTACATTACTTGAATACAAACACAACATGCTTATCGACCATTCAACTTCCAGTTCCATAGCCACATACAAAAATCACATATATAGTCATAACACTCCTTCAAAATTGCATCACTTATACCCTTATAATTCAATCCAAATCGAAATTCAAATACGAGTACATGATACGTACCTGATCAACTTAATAATTTAGGCATATCTAAATGAAGTTATATTGCAAATTCTCATAGTCAGAAGCTTGCTACAGCTCGATCGGGATCAAGATTCATTACAATACAGGAAACACATTTTAATAGCCAAAAATCATCACACTATCATTTTATCACTTTATGGCATGTATAAATAGACTCACGCGTGCTACGTTAGTCCTAGAATCGACTAAACCTGGCTCTGATACCAATAAAATTGTAACACCCCGTACCCGAGACCGTTGCCGGAGTCGGACACGAGGGGTTCACAGACTAAATTCGCTTACTATCGCAGTCCATTTTAAAATTTTCCAGGCAGTTGGCTAACTGCGACACTGTCACCTTAAAAATCATATCTTTAGTTTCACAACTCGAAAATCAGTTTCGTAATTTTTCCCTGAAACGAGACTCATATGCCCATCTACATATTTTTTTCTAGAATTTTTGGTTGGGCCAATTAGTACAGTTTATTAGTCAAATTCTCCCATGTTACAGGGATCGACTACACTGACCTTTGCGCATTACGACTTGGATATCTCCCTCCACAGAGCTTCAATACTGATGCCGTTTCTTTCTATAGAAACTAGACTCAGAGAGGAATCTATACATATATGGCATGACTCCTAATTATCTCTGGTTAATTTATAATGAATTTCCAAAGTCAGCATAGGGAATCAAGAAACCGTTCTGGCCCTGTCTCACGAGAACCTGAATATCTCTTAACATACTGTCCATATGATTGTTTCGTTACTTTACTATGAAAATAGATTCATCAAGGTTCGTTTACATAATTTATTCATTATTTAATCTCAACCCTACTATTTTTAGTGATTTTCCAAATCTACATCACTGCTGCTGCCAGCATCTGCCTTTAAGGTAGACTTTACCTATTTCATAGTTTCCATGATTCAACTAGCCCTTTTAGCATAAATAGCACAAATTATGATAGTGATTAACCATTCCATACCAAATGATTATAACATTATGCTCAAACATATATAAGCCATTTTCGCATGGCTATATACATTAACCAAAATATTCTTCCACCACTAGTCTATTTTATACATGCCATAAGATAATCCAAAACATAGCAGTACCAAACAGTGGATAGTGACAGTGTGACTAGTTGCTGACAATCCCCGAGCCTGTAGCTTCGCAATGAGATCTATAAAACAGAGGAAACAGAGTAAACGGAGTAAGCATTACAATACTTAGTAAGTTTTAAGCAGTGTCAACAGATAACAATCAAATTATAACATAATTGTTCGTATTTTTATTTCACTCTTCCTTCGGGCATACCATCCCTTTTACCGAATATGCACATCTCATCATATACAATAGGCAGATAAACTTTCACATAAAAGTGAGCTCATGTGACATAGATATATCGTATGATTTCACATAACCTCTCACTCTGATCCGATGTCACATAATCATAGGAATAGTCTCATAGATTGCTCTCGTATGCGTCACATAACTACCTTATGATTTAGTGCAAATCAAGCTCACATATAAACATGGAGTACATACCTGTTTAACCTTTCGCATTGAATATATTTATAAGCAATTCTTATTACGAAGTCTTACCCGGACATAATCTCCACACGAAGTTATCGGGTCTTACCCGGACAAAATCCCCACACGTAGTCATCGGGTCTTTAGAGCTCGGATATAGTACGAGCATGAAGCTTACGGACATTAATCAGTGATAATATTCTTGCATAAAGCCTGCGGGGTTTTAACCCGGATATAGTACTGACACAAATGCCCTTCGGGACTTATCACATTTATACACTTTCACATCCATCACGTTGGCCACTCGACCCTATCACATATATACACTTTCACATTCATCACATTGGCCATTCGGCCTTATCACATATATACACTTTCACATTCATCACATCGGCTATTAGGCCTTATCACATATATACACTTTCACATTCATCACATCGGCCATTAGGCCTTATCACATATATATACACTTTCACATTCATCACACCGGCCATTAGGCCTTATCTCATATATGCATGTTCACATCCATCACATAGAATCCTAAATCAAAATATAGATTTTCCTGTATTCACATCACAATTATCCAAATATACTTCACATACCACATATACTTTCACGTATACACACTGTCTTGGCTGAATCTACATCTATCATTTTCCAATATCACAATTTAGAATTCACGTATGGGTTTAATCAATAGCTTATGAGCAACTAAAACAAGTTATCAAGGTTTACAACACAATCTCAAATTCAGCACAAGCTGTTTTTCCTGAGCAATAGTCACTAAATTATTTATAACTGGAGCTACAAAACTCCAAATCACTTTCCGTTAATTTTTCCTGAATATAGACTCGTATATCTTCCATCCATAAAATTTCAAGAATTTTAGGTTTGGCCAATCAATACCAGATTTTTCTTAAATTTTCTCCTGTTTCACTGTTTGACTAATCTGACCACTCTTCACTACAAATAAAATTTCTCATTTTACAGAATTCAAAATGTGTTGTATTTGATTTCATTTGAAACTAGACTCATTAAGGAGTCTAAGCATATAAATTTTATCTTATAACCATTTTTGTACAATTTATAATGATTTTCTAAAAACCAAACAGGGGATTTCGGAGTCATTCTGACACCGTCTCACACAACTTTAAATATCTTATTATCGGAAATTCCTTTGCTTACACGGTTTCTTTTATAAGAAACTAGACTCATTAAGCTTTAATTTCATGTCTCATTCAGCCTCTAATTCAAGTCCATAAATTTATGGTGATTTTCTAAAGCCACGTTACTGCTGCTGTCCGAAGCAGACTATTTCAAATTACCCTTAAATTCCCAAGCTCAAACACTTAAGAACTTACCATTTGAGCTTAGAACATATCATGGCCACATCATATCTTATTAAATCAACTCATCATGTCCTATTATAATTGAATTTACTCAACGTTTAAACACTTAAAACTTACCTCGGATATTTTGAATAGTTGCGGATAGACTACTCGATTGCTTTTTCTTTTCCTTTATCTGATTTTGACCCTCTTAGCCCTTGAGCTTGATTCAAACAAATAGATCTTATTTAATAACTTATCGAATTAGCTATTCGATTAAATACATGTATATTATACAATTAAGTGCGAATGATTTTATTAACTAGTTATTCAAGCATTATACACATGCTTTACTCATGCCCCATCGAACATAATACTAGCTTAATACCTTGCATATTAGGATTTCATAGACATCATTTAGTTTCACATAATACACATATTGTCCCAAATCGACACAAGAGTCAAACGCATCACTCAAAATGCCGAAATCCAATTAAGTCTACCATTATAGCATTATCATATTTATGTACTTGGTAAGTTGGGTTTGAACACGTTTGGCACTAGGTGTCCAACCAAATATTCCTTGAACACTAAACTCAATTTATAATCTTTCCTAATTAAAACATTTAACACCGACTAGACATGTTTACAAGCCTAGGCTGAATATTATTTTAGACGTTCGAGAAATCATTTCTCAAGTCAACTAAATTTTGTATATCACACTCAAATATTCACACTAGTTTATTTTAACATTATAGCTGAAACCCTTAATTGACTAACACAACCTCTTAATTCAATATAAACACGCATACATATATATACAACCTAAATCCCTTTCTTAACTCGTGATTCACTAACTTGGGAGTTATTTTCTAACAAATTTTAACTTACTCTAATACCGAATGCTACTCAAGCTTTAAGCTCATGTCCTTTCATTATTAAGTAAATGTTATAACATAACTAACATCCCTTTTTCAATTTGAACATCAACACATAAAGAAATTAAACACAAAGATTCATAGCCGAAACCTATACATAACATCATTCAAGGTTTAATCCCCTAAAGTCATGCACAAAGCCGAACCTATTGAGAGATGTATATAAAACAATATCTAGTTAGTACATTCAAGCACCTACGGCATTCCCTTCAATTTAATACTAAGACAAACCAAAAGATTTATTCATGTAAATTCAAAAATTTCAAGTTCATCTCTTTCACATATAAATACCAAAATTTAGTATTTACTTGCTTAAACTCTATTAAACCTTAAAACATCAATCTATCTCCTACCATTTTCCCCCATGGCCGAATGCTCAAGACACCATAAAACTAAAAATTTTGTCATGGGCTATGTAATGAACTTAATATCTAACTCAAAATATGCTAAAAAAATCCATAAGCTAACATGAATTTCTCACCTTATTCATGACTTAGAATCACCGAATGGTTGCTCCCTCTCTCCCTCTTAGAATCGGCCAAGAAGAAACAAGAATAAAGACTTGTTTCTTTCACCCCTTTCCTTCTTTTCTTTACTTTATTTCTAACCTTTTATTTTATTCCATCCTCTATACTAATATGGCACCTAGTTAATTAAAGTTAATATAAAATTCACACTTGATTATACAATTTGTAGCATGGCCGGCCACTACCTATAGTTTGGCTAATTTGACATGCAAGGACAAGCACTTTCCCACATATACTAATAGGCCACTTTAGCACTTGCATAGCATATTTCTAAATTGTCTCACATAAGTCCCTACTAATAATTTTCACATACACTGACCAAATTGAAGTATGAAACTATCACACAAGCATTTACTCACATCATAAACACAGAATATAACCTTTAATTATTTATAAGACTCGGTTTCGTGGTCCCGAAACCACTTTCCGACTAAGGTCACTTTAGGGGTGTCACAGGGACTTAACCCGGATTTAGTAACTCGCACCAATGCCTTCGGGCTTAGCCCGGAATTAGTAACTCGCACAAATGCCTTCGGATCTTAGTCCGGATATGGTCACTTAGCACAAAGCCTTCGGGACTTAGCCCGGACATCATTCGAATAACCATGCACATTTAACAATAAATCATGACACATTCGTATTTCATTTTCATTAGCAAAACTCAAACACAAGACACTTATCACTCTTGCAATTTCGGCTCAATAGCCACACACAAAGAGCATGATTTTGATTTGCTTAAAACATGATCTAATCAAATCATAATTTAAGCTCTATTACTCAAGAACTTACCTCGGATGTTGTCGAACGATTTCGATGGCTATTCGACCACTTTTTCCTGTTTATAAAATTAAAATTTCGAAGACTACCACGGATTTAACTTAAGTTTGGGCCTTCTAAAGGCCCACTAACCTACTAAAATATATATTTTAACCAACCAGGATACACAAATTTTAAAAATCACAGAAACATAGAAAACCCAAAAATTAGGGCGTTACAACTCTACCCTCCTTAAAGAAATTTCGTCCTCAAAATTTTACCTAAATCAAACAGATGAGGATATTGTTGACGCATCGCCACTTCTGGCTCCCAAGTAGCTTCCTCTCTGCCATGATGACGACACAGCACCTTTACTAGCAGAACTGATTTCCTCCTCAAAATCTTAACATCTCGATCCAAAATCTACACAGGCTCTTCCTCAAAAGTCAAGTCTGTTTGGACCTCGATCTCTGCAACCGGCACAACATGAGTAGGGTCAGAACGATACCGCCTTAATATGGAGACGTGAAAGACATCATGAATCCTATCCAATTCTGGAGGTAGCTCCAACTAATAAGCCACTAGACCCACTCGCTTAAGAATCCGATAAGGCCTAATGAACCGCGGACTTAACTTGTCTTTCCTCCCAAACCTTAATATTTTCTTCCAATGCGAAACCTTCAAGAAGACCATATCACCCACAGAGTACTCAATTTCCTTGCACTTCAAATCCGCATATGACTTCTGTCTATCAGATGCTTCCTTAAACCGGTCTCTAATCAACTTGACCTTATCCTCAGTATCTGCCACCAACTCAGGTCCAAGAACCTGTCGTTCAACCAACTCGGTCCAACAACTAGGTGTACGACATCTTCGCCCATACAGTGCCTCATAAGGATCCATTCGGATACTTGTCTGATAACTGTTGTTGTATGCAAACTCTGCCAACGGTAAGTAATCCTCCCAACTGCCTCGAAAGTCAATAACGCATCTCCTCAACATGTCTTCCAGAATCTGAATAACCCTTTCCGACTGACCATCAATCTGAGGATGAAAAGATGTACTAAAGTTCAACCGCGTACCCAACGCCTCATGCAACTTTTACCAAAACCGAGATGTGACTCTAGGATCTCGATCAGAAATAATCGACACTAGCACTCTGTGAAGTCACACTATTTCCGCCACATACAATTTGGCTAACTTCTGAAGTGAATAATCAGTGTGGATAGGTATGAAATGAGCAGATTTGGTCAACCTATCCACAATTACCCAAATCGAGTCCTTCTTCGACGGTGTTAAGGGTAACCCACTCACAAAATCCATGGTTACCCTCTCCTACTTCCAAAGTGGTACTTTCACTGGCTGCAAAAGTCCGAAAGGTAATTGATGTTCAGCTTTCACTTGTTGACAAGTCAGACATTTTCCCACAACTTCCGTTACCTCTCGCTTCAATCTAGGCCACCAATACAACTCCTTTAAGTCGCGATACATTTTACTCCCTCCAGGATGCATAACACACAGACCTCCATGAGCTTCTTTCAGAATTGCTTGCCTCAAGTCAGAGTCCTTCGGAATACAAACTCTACCTCGGTAACACAGAACTCCCTCACTGTTGAGTCTGAACTCAGAAGTATCCCCATTCTTAACTTGCCAGAATCGAGAAACCAGGGACTCATCCCTTAACTGATTTTCCTTAATCTCATCCACCCAGATCGGCCTAACTTGTAGTTCTGCTAACAGACTACCATCGTCATACAGACTCAAACGAGCAAACATGGCTCCCAGATCAGATACAGTTCTACGACTTAGGGCATCAGCCACCACAGTAGCTTTGCCTGAGTGATACTCAATCGCACAGTCATAATCCTTAAGCAACTCTATCCATCTCTGCTGCCTAAGGTTTAGCTCTTTCTAAGTCAGCAAGTACTTAAGACTCTTTATGATCTGTGTATATAATACACCTTTCTCCGTACAGGTAATGTCTCCAAATCTTAAGCACAAAGATTACCGCTGCCAACTCCAGATCATGAGTAGGACAGTTAACTTCATGTGTTTAAGCTGTCGCGATGCATAAGCAACCACTTTACCCTCTTGCATCAGCCCACAGCCAAACCCTACATGTGATGCATCACTGCATATGGTAAAATCTTTTCCAAACTTCGGCTGAATCAGTACAGGTGCCTCGGTCAGAACTTTCTTCAGCTTCTCAAAAGATTCCTGTTGTTTCTCAGTCCAAACAAACGGTACTCCCTTCTTTATAAGCTTTGTCAAAGGCGCTGCCATCACAGAAAATCCTTCCACAAACCTTTTATAGTACCCAGCTAAACCCAAAAAACTTCGAATTTCTGACACTGACCTCGGTGGCTTCCATTCCAGAATCACTTCAATCTTTCGAGGGTCTACCTTGATCCCTTCAGCAGAGACAACATGTCCTAAGAAAGTTACCTCAACCAGAACTCACACTTACTGAATTTCGCATAAAGCTCCTTCTCCCTCAGCACTTGCAGCACAATACGAAGGTGCTCATCATGCTTCTCCTCAGTTTCAGAATAAACCAGAATATCGTCGATAAAGATGACCACGATCGATCCAAGTATGGCTGGAACACTCGATTCATCAGATCCATAAATGCCGCAGGTGCGTTCGTCATCCCAAATGGTATAACCAAGAACTCATAGTGACCATACCGAGTTCTGAATGCTGTCTTATGAATATCCACCTCCTTAGCCCTCAACTGATGATACCCAGATCGAAGGTCAATCTTAAAAAATACTGAAGCTCCTCTAAGTTGGTCGAATAAATCATCGATTCTCGATAGTGGGTACTTGTTCTTAATCGTTAGTTTGTCAACTTCCGATAAACGATGCACATCCGCATTGACCCATGTTTCTTCTTTACGAACAACACTGCTGCTCCCCACGGAGACACACTTGGTCTAATGAAGCCTCTATCCAATAACTCTTGAATTTGGGCTTTCAGCTCCACCAACTCCTTCGGTGCCATCCTATAAGGTACAATGGACATCGGTGCCGTTCCAGGCAACAAGTTGATTCCAAACTCAACCTCTCGGTTCAGGGGCAAACCCGGAAGTTCCTTTGGAAAAACATCTTAAAAATCCTTGACGGTTCTAATTTTATCCACTGTCAGATCCTCAGTTTTCGATTGGCTTACAAATGCCAAATAAGCCTCACATCCCTTTCGAATCCACTTCTCGACTTTCAATGCCGACACCACATTAGACAGATAATCCCTACGCTCGCCTATCACCAAAACCTCCTCATCCTTTGTGGTCTTTAACATTATTCGCTTAGCAGCACAATCCAGAGTAGCCCTATGCTTAACAAGCCAATCCATTCATAAAATGAGATCTAATTCTCCGAAGGGTAGCTCCATCAGATCCCAGAGAAAACTTTTCCTTGAGTTTCTATAGAGATGTACATCTCTATACAGTTTATCTACCCTAACCAAGTGACCCAAAGGACTTAGTACAGATACCCCACTCACGGTCTCCTCAGAGCGCACACCCAGTGACCCAGATATAGCACATGCAACATATGAATGGGTAGATCCAACATCTATCAACGCAGTGTATGGCATACTGGAAATAAAAAACGTACTAGTTATGACGTCAGGTGCATCACCCTCCTCTCGACAATGAGCTGCATACACCAACGCCGGCTGATGAGCCCCAGCAAATCCAGCACCCCTGCCAGGTGCTCCTCTTCCTCGACCATTTCCATTACCACCACCGCCTTGCCCATGCCCTCTCAGAACCTGTGGTCCACCCCTCACTGGTTGAGCGACCCTCTGCTCTAAAACTTGAACCTGATATGGTTCCTAGGGACAATCCTTAACCCTATACTCCATAGAACCGCATCGGAAACAAGCACCAGAATGTACGACACTCACCCATATGCATCTTCCCACAATTCCTACAACCCTGTGGTCTAACAGCATTCATCGATACTGCTCGAACTGGCTCCATTACCCTTGCTCTCTTAACATTCCTGTTCATACCACCTGAAAGTCCTGAATCTCTCCTAAAATGGTTCTGATCTTTCTCACGATTCTGTCTTTCTGTATGCTTCACTTCCTCAGCTATCCTAGCTTTCTCCACTAAAGCAACGAAGTTACGCTCCCTCTGCGGAGCAATCAGCACCCTAAGTTCATCTCTCAGACCATCCTCAAAGCGTACGCAACGCTCATACTCTATAGCGACAATCCCAGAAGCATATCGGCTCAGTCTCAGAAACTCAGACTCATACTCAGCCACTGACTTACTCCTTTGGAACAGGTTTAGAAATTCTTTTCGGTGAGCGTCCACGTAACTAGCCCCAACATACTTTCCTTTGAAGGTTGTCTTAAACAGCTCCCAAGTCACACTGTCGGTAGGAGTTCCATCTCTCATCGTGAGCCACCACTGAAAAGCCTCATCTCTGAGTAACGATATGGCTCCCTTCAGCTTCTGCTCCACAGAGCAGTCCAGATCATCCATAATTCGCTCTGTGGCTTCTAACCAATACTCAGCCACATTCAGAGCTACACCAGATATGCCCCTAAATATCTCTGCTCCATTGGCCCAGAGTCGCTCAGAAATAGACCCCCAAATTCCATTCCTGTACTTGCCCCAGTAACCCTTTCCAAAACTCGGAGCATTGCCTGGGACAGAGCATCGTCCCTGGCACCTCGATCATGAGACTTTAACTCTGTTGTCGGTGGTACCGATGCATCTGCTACCGGCACATGTCCTAAAGATGAAGATTCAGCCTGAGCATTACCTCGGCCACGTCCAGGGCCTCTTCCACGAGCTGCTCGTGTACTCATTTCGTATTATTTGATTAAGTATTTTATGAATCAGTTTAATAATTCAGTGTTTATTACAGATGTCTTATGAATAACAATAATTCAGAGTTTGAGTTTGTTTCCTTTTGCGGTAGCCTAGCTACAGTCTCAGTCTACTTATCAGAGTTTCTATAGTTCCAGTGTTACCCTAACTAAAGTACCATGATAAGGTTTTGTACGAGCATAAAACAGATATTTCAGAAACAATCAGAAAGGCTCAGAAAACTTATAGACTTGGGCCGGAGATTCGGTGTGCCACTTTCTAAAAAAAAACCTAATTTTAGAAAACCAATTTTAATCTTTAAAATCATCTATTTGTAAAGAGAAAATATTGGAAGCATTCTCGAAAACAATCTATAATCAAGTTCCAAAAAAATGATTTTCGAAAACATTTATTCAGTGTTTCTTTACAAACTCCCGTTTTTAGACCCGTTTCACAGCCACGTTGTTGTAACTTGGCTCTGATACCACTAAATGTAACACCCCAAACTCGGCCTAGACGTTATGGCCAGATCTAACGTGTCACATGGACTTACAACTTAGTATGCATTCGTTGGTTTAAGTGATTGGGTGGTCTTTGTAAAAACATCGGTTGAATGAAAAGCTAGTTTATCAATCTTTAGGCTATCCATTTGTTGTGCTTGTTGAGTCTTGGAAAACGTTCATTAATTTTGAAAACCCGCGCAGCCTAACACTAGCAGTTTCGACATAGTATAAATATAATCAGAAAATAAAATCATAGCGAAAAAAGAAATTTAAATAGCGGTCTTATTACAACTTAAAACCCAAAATTAAATCAGAATATAAAATAATAAAAATAAACTAACTTAGAAAAACCAACTTTGCAAGTGATGTGGCCACTCCGAATCCCTCACAGCTCCAAGCCCACTATGGTTGAGGATTTCCTGCAAAGATGAAAATAAAGGGTGAGTTCGGTAAACTCAGTGTGTAACATAACCCAACCATAGCCCAAAACAGATCAAACCTCAGAGTCAGACTTATCTGGGCCTTGGCCTAGTACATAAATCAGAATGAAACCCATAGACCCATAGTAGATAGAGAACAAATATATCATGAATGCAAAAATCCCAACCCAGAGCCATCCATAACACCCCCGTACCAGCCTTACACATGTGGGGAGACTACTCAACCCACCCAACCGCTACACACTACAGAAATTGCAGCGAGGCTACCAGAGATTGTGACTAAGTCATCATATACAAATATTGTGGCTAGGCCACCAGAACAGATATATATATATGTGGCGAAGCCACTAGATTGTAGCGAGGCTGCCAGAACGCTTCCTCCATCAATATAAACCCATGTCCCATGCAACAGAAATAATATGTCATGGCATACGTATATAGAAACAAAACATCATGCTTTTCACAAAAAAAATATAATCCTAGGGGAAAAATCGTAATTTTGCATGCATAAGGGTATTTCAGTAATTATTACCTATTGCTAAGGTTTCATGCTTATTCTAATGTTTACCAAGTAATCAGAAGTACTTACCTCGTCCTTTTACCAAAATGGGCCCGTTGGCCTATTGGCCCGTTTTCGGCCCATTAAGCCCAAAAATACCGTTGTGCACGAAAATGCACACTCTGCACTCTAATCATCCAAATGCATCATATTCATTAACAACTGTCTCACGAGCGCTCCCACACTTGCGAGTTCACAAAATACCAACATTTCGGTATTTTGGCTTTTACCGATTCAGTCTAATGGTTGGTGTCATTTACACACCTGGTTGATGACGATTGATGACGATATCTCCCACGCGATAATCCTACAATTGATCACTAACACATTAGACTTACGAATTAACGATAACTAACATAAATCCACGTCAACTAACCCAAGGGGCAAAATAGTCATTTAACACCTTAGGGGCAAAATGGTAATTTTGCCCCACAAGGGTATCTCAGTAATTCTGTCCTATAGGGGTATTTTGGTATTTCTACCCTACAAGGGTATTTCAGTAATTCTATCGTACAGGGGTATTTCGGTAATTCTACCCTACAGGGGTATTTCAATAATTCTACCCGATAGGGGTATTTCGGTAATTCTACAACTTATCCACTTGGGCCTACGGACCCATTGGGACCACATGGCTCATTTCAGCCCATCGCGGCCCGAAATAGCCGTCCTACTGCTAGGGTAATGAGAGATACACACCTGTTAGGAGACTGCAGATAATCCGTGCTCCAAACACTCTTAGCTGACGCCCAACCCAAACAGGCACGCCACAAAGCAAAAGGGATCAGCCAAGAAGGGTATGCCTACTCTCCTCATGGTTTGCTCTATTTAAAGCCAGCTCTCAATCTACTCTTATGTTAGCTTCCCGATGTGGGATCCCTCCATCACCAGATTTTAAAACCAACACCAACTCTTACCGTCCCAACATAGCAAAATAATCAACCTTTGCGTGCCAAGGGATTCGAACCAAAGTCCTCTCACATGCCAACTCACGCCACCACCACTAGGCCATCAACTCATTTGTGTCATAAATCCAACACATTAAACTTTAAAGCGCACCTACTTGATTCCAGATTTATTGAAAAGAAAAACCAAAATATATTGCAAGGGCCAAGACTTGAACCTTGGACCCCTTGCTTCCTCTATGGCATCACTTCCTTGTCCCCTAAGTGGCGCCACCTTGCCATTACACCACACTCCTTTTTGTGTCGTCTTTTACCCCTTTACTCTTAAAAGCCCAAATGCCAATTGCATCACTTGTTCATAAAATTAAAATTATGAAGACTACCATGGATTTAACTTAAGTTTGGGCCTTCTAAAGGCCCACTAACCTACTAAAATATATATTTTAACCAACCAGAACACACACAAATTTTAAAAATCACAGAAACACAGAAAACCCAAAAGTTGGGGCATTACATTTGTGTATTTTTGTGTTTTATGATATAATATGAGGTTTTAAATTATGTTAGACAGCTTGTGCTGCTCGGTTTTAAGTGAAAACGAGTAAAAGGGCTTAATTGGTAAAAATACCTAGTAGTCATAAGTACATGTTAGAGTGAGAATTTGATGTTGTCATAGAAGGGAAAAATGATCATCATGTCATAAAACATAAGAATAAGGGATGAAGTTTAATTCCCGAGCCTAGGGGTAAAAGTTTAATTATGCAAAAGTTTAGAGGCAAAAATATAATTTTGCCATAGTTCGTATTAAAGACAGTTTTGATGAATGTATGTATTAAATAAGATTAATTTGGCATTATAGATCAAGAGAAACGAGATTTAAGTCGCAATCGAGGGAAAAACAAAGTTTACGAGGAATAGGCTCTATTGCTAATATTTTGTATCGAGGTAAGTTCATGTGTAAATAAGGTAACATAATTTTTATTTTAAGTGATTTAATGTTATTTATATGACATGATACTTATTATCATGAAATATGATGTTTTGTAAATTATTATTTGGTGATATGCAAATTATGTGAACAACTTGATAAGTATGAGATGTTAGCAAGTATCGATTTCTATATTCCGAAAAAGGTGATCGACATGTGTAATTGAAAAGAATCCTGTTTGAACCTTGGGAATATATTAGGGTACATGTGACATGTCACTAGGATGGTTGAGTTCCGAACTCGTTGAGTTGAGTCCGAGTTCGTGAGATGTAACTAGGTATCCGAGCTCGTTGAGTTGAGTCCGAGTTCACTTATGGGCGGGTTACATGATAGCTTGGCTACATAAGTTCCGCAGGCTATTGAGTTTGTCTAGCTGCGCATATGACACTTACGTTCATGAAATCCGCGTATTCAAATTATATTCCGATGTGTTCAACGGGTGAATCTTAAGTGAATGAGAAGAATGCCTAAAACGAAGGTGACATATTGGTAAGTGTCGTGAATGATAAAATTTGATAGGTATGTGCTTAAATCCTCGGGTTGAGAACTTGGTATGATGAAATCGTAGAAAGATATTAAATGCAAATGAAACATGAATGTCTTGGTGTTGTTTATGCAAATGATGTTTTATGTGGAATTTCATGATTATGTTACTTACTGTTTGCATGTGAACTTACTAAGCATTTATGCTTACCCCCTCCTTTTCATTCATTGCAATTGTTTACAAGCCGGCTTGAGAATCAGGATAGGTCGAAGATTCGTTCACACTATCCGAAGGCCTAAATTGGTAAAATGGCTTGTGTATTTTGAATGTGGCATGTATGGAAAAATACTCACTTTGTATAAATGATCATATGATATGGTTATGGTTTGGTAAGAAAAGAGTTTGTAAATGATTAGCTATTGGAATGGCTAATCAAGTCTATATATGATAACATGTATGCTTTATGTCTTAACTAACCATGAAAATCCTTGGAATGGTAAAATTGGCCATAAAACAGAGTCATACAGCAGCAGTGATGTAAATTTGAAAAATCACTAATAATAGTAGAAATGGAATTAAATGATGAATAAGTTACGAAATTGAATTTTTATGAGTCTATTTTCATATGGATGGAACATAACAGGTATATGAGTTATATTTTGTGAGATATTTAAGTTTTGGTGGAACAGGGTCAGAGTGATCTCTGTATCCCCTATTCTGATTTATAAATTCACTATAAATTGTAAAAAAACAATTAGGAGTCGTATTTTACATGTATTAAATCCTTATTGAGTCTAGTTTTATAAGAAATAAACGGAATAATCAGTGAAATTCTTTATAGGGAGATATATGATTCGTAATACACAGAGGTCAGAGTAGGCGAACCCTGAAATAGGGAATTATTTAACTAATAAACTGTAGTAATTGGCTTGACCAAAAATTCTAGAAAAAATTAATTAAATATATATATTAGTCTAGTTTCAGGGAAAATTTACGGATCTTAATTTCAAGTTTTGGAACTCGAGATATGAATTTTTAAGCGACTGTGATGCAGTTGGCCAGCTTGTCTGGAGATTTTAAAAATAAATTGTTTGAGCTGTTAAATTGATGAATTAAGCTTAGTAACACCTCAAGCTCGACTCTGGTGATGGTCTCGGGCGTGAGGGCATTACATTTAGTGGTGTCAGAGTAGGTTTAGTCGGTTCTCAGACTAACGTGTTGTATGTAGGGTTTTGCTATACATGCCATGCTATATATATTGTGATAGTGTGACAACTTCTGACCTTTTAAATGATTTTTTTATAGTAAATGGATCCTGATCCAGCTGTGGCTGATGATGTAGAGAGTAATGCACCAGCTCTGTCTGAAGGGGCAGTGCCAACTGAAAATCCACCTCCTACTGCTGGTCAAGAAGGAGGAGAAGGGGCTCGGGAAGCCTTTCTCCAAATGATGAGTGCCTGGTATACTGAGTTCACTCGTACGAACCCGAATGCACAACCTCCCCCACCTCCCCCGATTCCTCAACATGTACCCCCGATGCCTCAAGGTGTAGATCTGATGAAATTTCACAGAACTCCAGTTAACAGAATCCGTAAGCAAGGGGCCGAAGAATTCAGGGCAAATATTGATGATGATGCTGAGAAAGCAGAGTTTTGGCTTGAGAATTCTATTCGAGTATTTGATGAATTGTCTTGTACACTTGAGGAATGCTTAATATGTGCTATATCATTGTTGAGGGATTCAACCTATCATTGGTGGAAGACATTGATTTCAGTAGTACCGAAAGAGAAAGTAACTTGGGAGTTCTTTCAAGAAGAATTTTGGAAGAAATACATCAGTGAAAGATTTGTTGATCAAAAGCGCAAAGAGTTTCTTGAATTGAAGTAGGGGAACATGACAGTTACTGAACAAGAAAGAGAACTCATCAGGTTGAGTAAGTATGCTAGAGAATATATTCCTACAGAAGCTAAAATGTGCAGACAATTTGAAGACGGACTCAATGAAGACATCAAAGTATTTGTTGGGATTCTTGAATTAAAAGAAATGGTAGTACTGGTTGATCGAGCTTGCAAGGCTGAAGAACTACTTAAAGAGAAGAAAAAAGTAGAGGCTGAGACTAGAAATTGGAAGAAAAGACCGACGAGCAGTTCATTCTCACAGCAATCCAAAAAATCTAGAAATATGAATCATCGTTCACAGATTTCGGCTGTACAATCATATGGAAATTTTAAGAAGCAAAATGTGGGTCTTAAATCTCAAACTACTTCTGCGGCTAGTGTGGGAAATACGAGATTTGTTAAGCCCGAGTGCCACGGTATGGCAGAAATCATTTTGGCCCATGTAGAGCGAATGAATGTTTTCGGTGTGGTTCTCCGGATCATTTTATTAGAGACTGCCCAGAGAGAGTCGAGAAAGAAAAATTTCAGAGTGTAAAAGTTAGTGGTGCAGACTCGAGGGGAAGATATTAAAGAAAAGCTGGAAATGAAGCAAGCAGAAGAATGTAGCCAGAGATTCAGCAGCTAAATCAGAAGCAAGGGCTCCAGCTAGAACTTATGCTATAAAAGCACGTAAAGATGCTTCATCAACCGACGTGATTACTGGTACATTTTCTCTTTATGATGTTAATCTTATTGCTTTGATTGATCCCAGTTCCACTCATTCATATGTGTGCATGAAATTGGTGTCTAGTATGAATATACCTATTGAGAACACAGAACTTATGATTAGAGTGTTGAATCTGTTAGGCAAATGTGTGATAGTTGATAAAGTATGCAAGAAATGCCTTTTAATGATTCGGGGTCATTACTTTCCGGCCAACTTGATGTTGTTGCCATTTGATGAATTTGATGTTATTTTGGGAATGGATTGGTTGACATTGCATGATGCTATAGTAAATTGCAAAGAAAAGGTTATAGAATTAAAGTGTGAAATTAGTGAAATTCTGCGGGTTGAACCAGATAAATCAGAGGCATTATCTAGTATGATTTCTTCGATGTCGGCTCAGAGATATTTGAGAAAGGGTTATGAAGCTTATTTGGCATATGTAATTAATACAAAAGAAGCTGAAAAGAAAGTTGAATCAGTGTCGATTGTGTGTGAATTTGTGGACGTATTTCCAGAAGAATTGTCGGGTTTGCCTCCAGTTAAGGAAGTAGAATTTGGTATTGGTTTGATACCGGGAACAGCTCCGATCTCGATTGTTCTGTATAGAATGGCACCAGCAGAGTTGAAAGAATTAAAGTTGCAGTTGCAAGAGTTGACTGATAAAGGCTTTGTGAGACCGAGTTTTTCACCTTGGGGTGCTCCCGTATTATTTGTGAAAAAGAAGGATGGTTCTATGAGATTGTGTGTTAACTATCAGCAATTAAACAAGGTGACAATCAAAAACAAGTATCCATTGCCAAGAATTGATGATTTGTTTGATCAGCTAAAAGGAGCGACATGGTTTTCAAAGATTGACTTGAGATCTGGGTACTACCAGCTGCGAGTAAAAAAGTCAAATATGCCTAAAACTGCTTTTAGAACAAGGTACGGTCATTATGAATTTTTAGTTATGCCATTTGCGTTAACAAATGCTCCTGCTATGTTTATGGATTTGATGAATCGCATATTTCGGCCATACTTGGACAAATTTGTTGTGGTCTTTATAGATGACATCTTAATTTATTCGAAAGATGAGACAGCGTATGCCGAGCACTTGAAAATAGTTTTGCAAACTTTGAGAAATAAGCAATTATATGCCAAGTTTAGTAAAAGTGAATTTTGGCTTCGGGAAGTTGGATTTTTGGGTCACACTGTTTCAAGTGATGGTATACGGGTTGATCCTAGTAAAATTTCGGCCATTATTGATTGGAAACCACCGAAAAATGTAACCGAGGTTAGAAGTTTCTTGGGGCTAGCTGGGTATTATCGGCGGTTTGTAAATGGATTTTCTATAATTGTTGTTCTTATGACTAGACTACTCCGAAAGGATGTTAAATTTGAATGGACGGAAGAATGTCAACAGAGTTTTGAAGAATTGAAAAAGTTATTAACTGAAGCACTAATGTTGGTATAACCTGAATCAGGTAAAGAATTTGTGGTGTATAGTGATGCTTCTCGAAATGGCTTAGGATGTGTACTTATGCAAGAAGGAAAAGTGGTGGCTTATGCTTCGAGGCAGTTAAAATCTCATGAAAGGAATTATCCGACTCATGATTTGGAATTGGCTGCTATAGTGTTTGCTTTGAAGATTTGGCGACATTATTTGTATGGTGAAAAGTGTCGAGTATATACCGACCACAAAAGTCTTAAGTACTTGATGTCACAAAAAGACTTGAATTTGAGACAGCGAAGATGGTTGGAGTTATTGAAAGATTACGAGCTTGTTATTGACTACCATCCAGGAAAAGCGAATATGGTTGCCGATGCTTTGAGTAGAAAGCTTCTATTTGCTTTGAGAGCTATGAATACTCAGTTAAACGTATCAGATGATGGTTCGATTCTAGCGGAGTTAAGAGTAAGACCAATGTTTTTACAAGAGATGTTTGAAGCTCAGAAAAATGATCAAGATTTGCAAGCCAAGAGAGAGTAGTGTGAAGCTGATACGAGATCAGATTTCAGAATCAGTTCTGATAGTTGCTTGATGTTTAAAAATTGAATTTGTGTACCGAAAAATGATGAATTGATTCAAAATATTTTGCATGAATCACATAATGGTTGTTTGGCAGTTCACCCAGGCAATACGAAAATGTATAATGACTTGAAGAAAATGTATTGGTGGAGTGGAATGAAAAGAGATATTTCCAAGTTTGTATCAAAGTGCTCAGTTTGTCAACAAGTGAAAGCTGAACACCAAGTACCTTCAGGATTACTCCAGCCTATCATGGTTCCTGAATGGAAATGGGATCGGATTACTATGGATTTTGTATCAGGGTTGTCGTTAACTCCGGAGAAGAAAAATGCCGTCTGGGTAACAGTTGACAGACTGACTAAATCGGCTCATTTTATTCCAGTACGTACGGATTATTCTCTTAATAAGTTGGCTGAATTGTATATCTGTGAGATTGTTAGACTTCATGGAATACCTCTGTCAATCATTTCGGATAGAGATCCGAGATTTACTTCACGGTTTTGGCAAAAGTTGCAAGAGGCATTAGGTACGAAGTTAAATTTCAACACTGCCTTTCATCCACAAACTAATGGACAATTAGAGAGAGTAATTCAGATTCTTGAAGACATGCTCAGATGTTGCGTATTAGAATTTCAAGGAAGTTGGGAAAGGTACTTACCGTTGGTAGAATTTGCTTATAATAATAGTTATCAGACGAGTTTGAAGATGGCACCTTATGAAGCATTGTACGGTTGTAAATGTCGGACGCCATTGTATTGGACTGAACTCAAGGAAAATCAAATTTATGGAGTTGATCTAATAAAAGAAACCGAAGAAAAGGTGAAAGTGATTCGAGATTGTTTGAAAGTTGCTTCAGATAGACAGAAATCTTATGCAGATTTGAAACGAAAAGAAATCGAGTTTCAAGTTGGTGATAAGGTATTTTGAAAGTGTCTCCAGGGAAGAAAGTCCTTAGATTTGGACGGAAGGGTAAGTTAAGTCCACGTTTTATTGGACCGTATGAAGTAATTGAAAGAATTGGACCAGTAGCTTATCGGCTAGCATTTCCACCTAAATTACAGAAGATGCAAGATGTGTTCCACGTATCTATGCTACGTCGGTATCGTTCGGATCCCTCACATATAATTTCACCGACAGAAATTAAACTACGACCGGATATGACTTATGAAGAAGAACCGATTAAGATTTTAGCTCGAGAGGTCAAGCAACTAAGAAATAAAAGTGTCGCTCTCGTGAAAGTATTGTGGCAAAAGCACGGGGTAAAAGAGACTACATGGGAACCTGAAGAGACTATGAGAAACCAATACCCACACCTATTTACCGGTAAGATTTTCGAGGACGAAAATCCTTAAAGGGGGGAGAGTTGTAATATCCCGAATTAGGGCCTAATCAGAATAGTGGTTTTGTGACCACAAATTTGAGGTAGAAAAATTCATTTTATTATCATTTTAAGGTCTATGGTATGATTTCATGATTGTGTGAAAATTTCGTTTAGAAATTTTATCGATAGAGTGTCCAATTTGATATTTAGGACTAAATTGAAAAAGTTGTAAAATGTGTATTCTAGTTCACAAAGGTATTAAGTACTTGTGAGTAATGGGTTTTTAAAGTGGAGGTCCTTGGATAGTAATTAGACCATTATACTAGTTTGGACAAAAATACCTATAAAGGAAGATAAAACACCATAGTTTTTAATTAAGGGCATTTTGGTCATTTAGTTATTAAAATGAATTAAAAACAAAATTAAAAGCCAATTTTTGTCCATCTTCTTCATTAGGCCGAAATTTCAAGGGTTCTCCATAGCTAGGGTTTGTTTCAAGCTTCCAAGCTCCATAGTAAGTGATTCCAAGCCCCGTTTTTAATGTTCTTTATGTTTTTGAAATCCCGGTAGCTCGAATTAACTTATGCTAGCAATAATTCAACCTAGGGTTCATATTTGGAAAAATACCCATAGGTGAAATTTGTGTATTTTGGTGTTTTATGATATAATATGAGGTTTTAAATTATGTTAGACAACTTGTGCTACTCAGTTTTAAGCAAAAACGAATAAAAGGGCTTAATCGGTAAAAATACCTAATAGTCATAAGTACATGTTAGAGTGAGAATTTGATGTTGTCATAGAAGGGAAAAATGATCATCATGTCATAAAACATAAGAATAAGGGATGAAGTTTAATTTCCGAGCCTAGGGGCAAAAGTTTAATTATGCAAAAGTTTAGGGGCAAAAATATAATTTTACCAAATTTTGTATTAAAGACAGCTTTGATGAATGTATGTATTAAATAAGATTAATTTGGCATTATAGATCAAGAGAAATGAGATTCAAGTCGCGATCGAGGGAAAAACAAAGTTTACGAGGAATAGGCTCGATTGCTAATATTTTGCATCGATGTAAGTTCATGTGTAAATAAGGTAACATAATTTTTATTTTAAGTGATTTAATGTTATTTATATGACATGATACTTATTATCATGAAATATGATGTTTTGTAAATTATTATTTGGTGATATGCAAATTATGTGAACAACTTGATAAGTATGAGATGTTAGCAAGTATCGATTTCTATATTCCGAAAAAGGCGATCGACATGTGTAATTGAAAAGAATCCCATTTGAACCTTGGGAATAGATTAGGATACAAGTGACATGTCGCTAGGATGGTTGAGTTCCGAACTCGTTGAGTTGAGTCTGAGTTCGTGAGATGTAACTAGGCATCCGAGCTCGTGGAGTTGAGTCCGAGTTCACTTATGGATGCGAACGCCCGAGCTCGTTGAGTAGAGTTTGAATTCACTACAAACTCCTACCGTCCCAAGCAGCAAAATTAACTTTCATTGCCTTCCATGGGATTCGAACCCCTGCCTTCCTACTGCCAAACCACGCCACATGCCACCAAGCCACACGGCTTTTTGTGCTAACCATCTGACTCCACTATTTATAAAGCCTAAGTACCAGTGCTCAGGTTCTTTTAAGGGCAAAACAAAAATGCTGCAAAAGCCGAAACTTGTACCTAGGACTTCTCAAACTCCCCCAACACACTTAAATCAACTAACCATTCAAGCAAACATGGAATTTATGTAACACATGCAAAAATATAGACCCTACCTTTTTGGGGCGTTACAGTATCAAAAAAAATGAACACATTTCATTTTACGAGCCTAGGGACTAAGTTGTAATTATATGAAAGTTTAGGGGCAAAATTGTAATTTTCCAAATTTTAATTTATGGACTATTTTGAACAATGTGATGATTAAATGAGCTGAATTTGTTATTATAGATCAATAAAAACAGAGTCCGGATCTAGACCAGGGAAAGAACAAGATTTTGGACTAAATTGTATAAATTATCCATATTTTGTACCAAGGTAAGTTCATGTGTAAATAATGCAATGATATATCATGTTCTAGTTTTGTTAATGTATGAGTTTATATGATTAATTATTATGTCAAGTGTTTGAATGAAGTTATAATATATGGGCACGAGATTGTGAATGAGTTCGATGAACATGAGATATCGAGAAAACCCCGTTGAACCTTAGGAATAGTTTAGGATACAATGTGACATGTCACTAGGAACTATGTGATTATGAGCTCATGAAATTATGTGTGTATGTGACTATGTGAATTCGGGTGCTAGTCATGTACGTCCTACCGGTGGCTAGGTAGCCTGGCATGTGTTGCAGGTACCTGTCAGCTTGTGTAAGCAGCTCGAGTAGTTATGTCCTAACTGTTAGCTTGTGTGAGCAGGCCCGTAATTAGCTCGAGATCGAGAAATGTGTGATTGTGATATGAGGTAGCGTGTGGCTGCATTTGAAGCACTATGTGTTAGTCTTCTGTGTATCCGATAGTATTCCGAGTGTTCAACGGGTAAACTTGTAAGTTATTCGACAAGTAAGTTAACGATGAGGGAGTATGACAATATGGTTTTGAGTTTATACAGGTATGTACTAAAAACTCATATGTGTGAGCTCAATATGTGATGAATTTTGGTAAGATTGAAAAGGTGTAAGTTATGTTTACGAATTGAGTTATACCTATGAATTCAGAATAACACATAAGCAAATCTATGTTATGTCACTAATGTTTACATATATATATATATAAATCTATGACTATTGTTTCTATTTATTTGCATGTGAACTTACTAAGCTTTATGTTTACTCCCCTCTCTTTTCCTATTTTCTTATAGTACCGCCAAGCCAACTCAAGGTTCAAAGGACGTCAGAGGCTCGATCACGCTATCAACTAAACATTTGGGTATAGTTACTCTCAATATTTTGAGTATGGCATGTATAGAGACTTGATCTTTTTGTTATATGTCATATTGGTCTAGTCAAATGTGTTGGCTTATGGAAATATTTGATTTATTTTGTATATGGCCATGTGATATGGTCTATATTGATCATTTGGGTTGTAACCCTAATCAATTATGCATGCATGCAATGTTTTATGTTTGTTGTGATTGCTTGTGGATAAGATGTGTGATGAATGGCACATGTGCTAAGTGAAAGAATCATGGCTAATAAAGATGACCAAAGCTATGGCATAATTGAGTAAATTAAAGGTAGGTTTAGCATAATGAATAAATATGAAATTGGTGTGAAATACCATATGAAAGCATGATGTTTTGGATGGGTGACATGTTGACATTACAAAGGCATGGAATAATCATGCTTATGAGTTAGTAAGTGACTAAATATACTATGTTGTATGTCATCAAGGATGAATGAGTGAATAAGCATTTAAGGGTGACAAAGGGCTTGGAAAGTAGCCTCAAATTTGTCCACACGGGTAGACACACGGGCATGTGTCTAAGCCGTCTGTAACACACAGTCTGCCCCATGGGCGTGTGGTTAGACCGTGTGTCCCCTGCACCCCAATTAATGTAAACAGAATGCCCAGTAGTAAACACACAGGCAAAAACAAGGCCGTGTGTCTCAGCTGTGTGACAGGCACGGCCTTAGGACATGGGTGTGTGCTCAGGCCGTGTGAAGTCTGCACCAAATTTTGATAATTTAATTCGCCACACGACCTAAGCACACGGGTGTGTGACTTGACCGTGTGACCCTAATTGTATGATGGCGTCATAATCAGAGAGTTACATGGGCGTGTCCTAACCCACACGAGCGCGTCCCAACCCACACGGGCATGTGACTTCCCAAAGTAGGAAAATTTTTTAAGTTATCCTAAAATTTTACAAAGTTCTCGAATTAGTCTCAAACCCACTTTGATGTATGTTTTGGGCCTTGTAGGCCTTATAAGGGACAATTTGCATGAAATTGAAAAGTTTTAAATTTGAAAGAAATTTTATGGCCGGTTTTTGCGTGAATGTTAATGTTTTAGCTCGGTAATTCCTTGAACCCTGTCCTGGCGTCGGATACGGGTAAATGGTGTTACAAAGTCACACGCCCGTGTGTGAGGCCGTGTGGAGTATACTAACTTGATTTTAATTTCAACACTAGGGGGCACACAGCCGTGTAACAGGACCGTGTGTCACACATGGCCGAAGAACACGACCGAAGCACACGGCCGTGTAACATGATCGTGTGTCACACACGACCGAGGCACACACCTGTGTCTCTGCCTGTGTAGAGAAAAATAGACTATTTGCAAAGCCATTTTGCCACCCTATTTATTCATATCTGCACAAGCATAATTTGCAACATTATATAACTCAATAGACAGCCAATCCATAACATCTCATACACATTTTATACCAATTTCTATCATGCTTTATCAACCTACTTTAATAACATGATTTATACACTTCATAAATTCAATATTCAAACCATATGACAACCTAACATAGTATTCCAATACCTAAATTATAATCAAGCATTTTCCATTCAAATACCTATCACATATCAAGACAACATTTGCATATTTTCATTCCATCTACTACTTGCCAAAACATACCATATTTGAATACATATACACAATACATTGTATCATATCAAATTCACATATATCATGTAAATCATTTGTAACATTTCACTTGCAATCATATAAACAGTAATTCATCCATTTAAACAGTGCTTCATCCGTATAACTGTAATTCATCTGTATAACACATAACTTTTTCACATAACCAATAACAGAATTTATGCCCGTTGAACCTATTAGAATATTGAGGGATACTCGGGTGATATACATTACGTATATAAATTAGTAATCCATCAATTCATTATCATTTCCGCTCTTTTGAGCTATGATCAGTAAGCTCCTCCTAAGCTAATGGACAGTAAGCTCTATTGAGCTGAAACGGTAAGCTCTAACGAGCTGAAAACAGTAAGTTCTTATGAGCTGATAATAGTAAGCTCTTACGAGCTGATATATCGGTAAGCTCATACGAGCTTTGGTGAGTCTGCAACACATGCAGGATCTCGACCAAAACGGCAACCCTAGTGACATATCACTTGTATCCTACGACTTTCTACGGTTCAAACGGGACTCGGCAATCATCAGACTATATCAATAAGGCATTCATATTTCAAGTAGATCAATTACTCAATTATATATATTTATTTCAAATAATTACAAGTATTTAAAAGTTCGATTCTAATTATACGAACTTACCTCGTTCGCTGTAACAACGAATTAGGTCGACTAATCCAACACTTTGTTTTCCCCCGTTCTAGATCTAAATCTCATTTATCTCAATCTATATAATATCAAAATTTACTTATTTAATCATCATTTCATTCAATTTAGAAAAAATTACACATTTTGGGAAAATTACATTTTTGCCCCTATTATTTCACATTTTTGCAATTTAGTTCTTATCACATAAAATCACAATTCATTCAATTTAATACAAATTCATGCTAGCCGAATATTACCCATTCTCATATCAACCCATATTTTTCATTTATTTTAAAATTCAACCACTAAATTTTCATATTTCACAATTTAATCCAAAATTGACATTTTTACCAAAATTCACTTTACAAAACTTGTACATCTAACAACAATGAGTTATTTTCCATCATCAATTAACAAAATACTTATGCATTCAACAATGGCAACATTCAAATACTTTAACAATTTTGAAATCGGATATACGAGCTAGCTAGATTAAGTTGTAACAACTCCAAAAACATAAAAATTATTTAAAACTAACCTCAAAAATGGATACATGCAATCAAAACACCATGGCTGAATGGTTTGTGTTCTTGAATGGACTTTTTCTTATTCAATTCGGCAAGAAAGATGAACATGCAATCTTTTGTTATTTGTTTTTCTATTTTTAATATCTTTTATTTTGATAATTACCTAATTACCCTTTTTTTTATACATTGAAATTCCACCTACCCATGCACATAATTGTCCACTCACAAAATGAATGGTCTAATTACTATGCAAGTTCTCATATATTTCCATTCTATATCCAATTAGTGCATTTAACTTATAGACTTCAATTTTTGCACCTTATGCGATTTAGTCCTTTTTTTAAGTTTAGCATTTAAACAGTAAAATTTCTTTACGAAACATTCATATAATTAATCTATCATACTGTAGACCTTATTAAAATAATAAAATAAATATTTTAACTTCATATTTGTGGTCTCAAAACTACTGTTCTGATTTGACTCAAAAACGGGCTGTTACAGTTTATATGGCATGTATAGGTCAATTGGCTAATGGAAGCCTATATGTTTGATTATGTAACTAGCCATTTAATGTGGCTTGATTTGGTATATGTTGGCATGTATATATATGTGTGGCTAGCCTCATCTTGTATGATTTATGATTGCCATGGAAATGATTTGATTATGTATTGATAGATTGGTACTTAATAGGTGAACTTGATAAATGTTATGCATATTATATTTAGGCAAGATAGTGCATATATGTAATTGACCATTTAGGTAGTTTTGGAGGTGATTTTGGCATGTTGTTAAAATGATCATTTGAGATGCCAAAGAGCTTAGGATTGTTGGTAATGGAAATTGCATGATATAGACTTGATTGTGATTGGTTTGAATGCCTATTGATGATATGGTCATATGCTATTTGGTATGTGTAGGTTGGTACCACTTTGGGTGAGAAATAAGGCTTAGAAAATGACCTATTTTTTGTCTACTCGGGCATGTGCCTTAGCCATGTGTGACACACGGCCAGGTGACACGGCCGTGTGTTCCCTGATACTTATTTAGAAAACAAGTCAGTAGCTTCACACAGCCAAGCACACGGACGTGTGGCTTGGTCGTGTGGCTTGGTCGTGTGGCACAAGTTAGTATACCCTCAAGTTTTCGCACGGCCTAGCACACGGGTGTGTGAGGCCATTTCGAAGGGTACACGGCCTGATCTGGCCTTGTGACCCAAGTCAGTGAGTTACATGTGGTCGGACACAACCATGTGATCCCATTTCGAATGTCCACACGGCCTGTGACACAGGCGTGTCTCTTGGTCGTGTGAAACACACAGCCTGCCCAAATGGGCGTGTGTCCCCTGTACTTTGAAAAATTTTCATGTTTTTTCTAAAAATCTCTTAAGTACTCGGTTTAGTCCCAAATCACTTCTAATGCTTGTTTTGGGCCTCGAGGGCTTGTGTTAGGGACTTTATGATTAGATTTGAATGACTTTTGTTTGAATATGAGAATTGAATATGAGAAATGAATATAAAATGTATGATTTAAGTAATAAGTCTAGTAATACTCTATAATCCTATTTCGGCGATAGATACGGGTTAGGGATGTTACAATCACCTTGTACTTTTTGCCAACTTCCCAATTGATTCTTAGTATCAACAAATTTTAGATATGCTTTGGAGTTTGTTTGTTAGGTTATACGTTATATTTTGTTGATGTGTTGTTAATTAATTCTAACACCTATCCATTTTTGTTGACGTGTTGTTAATTAATTCCAGCACCTATCCTCTGAGCAATTCATGGCATACGTTTTTCGTAAACAAAATAATAATTTACTTTACTTCACACAGCTCTATGCCTTTAAGTTTTGGTTGCATGATTCCTTTTCAAATTTCATTACAGAAAGAAATCACGAGATAATGATGCACAAGGGCTGATTCAGCACAAGTCAAAATCAAATCAAATCACACACTTCTCCAACTGAATCATTGATATGGTCCCAACTTCATTTCCCTGACACTCACAAAATATTTGCCTCCCCATTCGATGTTTTATATAAAGCAAACATATCTTCACTATTCACTTGCTAATAAGGGAGGGGAAAAAAAGACTAAATAGTCAATACTGTTTGAGAATGTTAACAACTGGTTTGGGACACGGAAATTTTGAGGTTTCTATAATCATTTCTCTTTATTATTGCGTTCATGATGCCCATTCACTAAACCTTTTACTTTCTCTGCTTTTTTTTTTTTTTTGTCTAACAGACATATGTGCTCAATGTGAACATCAACTGTGATGGGTGCAAGCAGAGAGTGAAGAAACTTCTGCGGAAAATTGAAGGTTCTTTTACTTTTTTTTCTTACAGAAAAAATTTAGGTCAGAGGAGGATTCTAGTCCAGGGTCAATACATGCCACCTGCCCGTAATGGCTGAAAGTAATATTTATAAATTATCCGCTAAATAGACAGTTAGTGAGACTCATACCTTGATGCTTGTCAGGGTGCTAACAATACTCAACCAATTGAATCATCTTTTATAAGTTTAAAGCTTAAAAACTGTGGCATTATCATTGATCATTGTTGATATATAAAATATGTATTTCTATGATGTCAGTTGTAGACTAGTAATTAATGTTTTTTACTGGTTTGCTGAGACTTATGGCTCTTGCTTTTTGGTTTAAAGGTGTTTTTTCAGTTCACATAGATGAAGAACTCCAAGTGGTTACAGTAACAGGAAAAGTCGATCCAACTAAATTAATTAAGAAGTTGATCAAATCTGGAAAACATGCAGAGTTTCGGTCCCCATATGAAAACCTCGACTTCATAGAGAGTGACAAGAACAAGAATCAAATGCAATATCTAAGGATTAATGGGGTCAATAATTCCCAAATTGGCTATGAGGTTGAAGATGATTGTGGCAACTATGTGAAGAACAACATTGGCAATAACTCCATGACAGGCACAACTGACTGGAATTTTATAAAAGAAACAAGCATGCATAGAATGGAGGGGAATGGAGACATATTTGCCAACAATCGGCATATGGTATCTATGTTGGACGCTGCAGGTTTTGGACGCAATGTTGCTGGCTTTGTGGGCTTACCACCACATGAATTTGGTATGTTTCATGACGTTCCATCCAGCAGCAGCTTGGCAACTTATGACTATAATCATCTAAATCTTCCATCAATGACTGGAACCAGCTTGCAAGGGTACCTCCTCAACAATCCATCTCCAAACATGAACACTTGCATTCAGCACAGGAATAAGAATAGCCAATTATGAATACATGCACACCAAAATATGGTAAATCTGTTGAAGGTCACCTTCATGATTAAACCAACTGCTCTGCTTTCCGTAATTAGGTGGATGTAGAATGTAATTCAAACAAACTTACGTGTTTTAAATTCATATTTCTCTTCAAAAGGCAAGTAGTAACAATAACAATAATTGGACAGCTAAACCCAGTTTTTTCCCAGCATGTTCTAACAATGAAGTTAAAAAAAAAAAGGCACGTTTTTATCTTCCACCTTGTACCATCATATCATATGATATCTACAGGCTTTCGGGGTTAGTACTTACTTTGCCAGTTCCAATTTTGATGTCACAGTTTCAACACACGGATGACCAAAAACAAAGAACAAAGCAATACTGGATAGGGCTTATATGTCTTCGTGTTTGACTGCGCATCAAATGTAAACGTCTAGCACTTACTAGAGCAGTGCAAGGTTCTCTGAACCACTAAAATATGTCAAATAATCTAAATGGACCAACGTCTAATATCTTTACAGCTGAAAGAGTAAATGAGATCACAGCAGTCGGACAATAATTCCAGCAAATATGAAAAATACATGTACTATTTGATACAAACAATATGGTTGAAGGAGCCAATCATTGCTACATCAAATCATCTAACACTAGTACTTCAGTACAATAAAAAAAAAAAAAAGGCCCAAGACCTGAATCCTAACCCCTCCCAAAAAAAAGGTGAAGAAAACCCACTCTCCCTCCTGAATAAATGTGTTTTTTTTTTCTTGGTTACAACATTTAAATTGTTAATACACACTACTAGATCAAGGTGTTCCTACCAGCAAACCTAAAACAGCTGATACAATCAAAGACGTGAATGATACTGCCAACCTAGGAATAAGATCCACATCTTTACGTGGTGAAAAAATTCCAAAGCTTCTTTCCTATAGAGACTTCGCCAGGATGCTCAACTTCATCCTCCTCATCTTCATCTCCATCATCCTCACCCTCACCTTTCAGCCCTTCACTACGCGACTCACTTTTGTAGTCATTACCATCTGCATACTCACCAACCCCTTTGGGTGTGCCATTCACCTCTTCACTTAATGCTGTATGCGCATCCAATCTTTTGGTTGCACCAGCATCATCATCCTTAGCGTCAAGAGCTGTTTCAGACTGCCACATAAAATATATAAACTAGATTATTTAACATGAACTCATAATGACTGGTATAAAAAGTAAGCAGTTGATACTAGAAATTCAAATTGCAATATTGCAGTCATTGCCCTCATCTAGTAAAAGTACTTCATTTTCTGTTTTTCCCCACACTCCTCACCGTTAGCTTTCCAACTCTTTCGTTTCTCCATTTTTTATTCCTCCCTTGTTTTCTCCGCGACACATGTCAAGCTTAAGTGGGGGTGATAGTGATTCAGATTGGTTTTGGAAAAGAATCTGCAGTTAGTATGCAATATTATGGTTTTTAGGAAACCAAACCAAACCAAATTCCACCAGCTTGGATCAGCTCAATTCATCAGTTAATTTTATATTACTAAAGTTTTATATAGTAATTTTAAATTACTTTCAATAAATTGAAATATAAGATTTATTTTATATTAAAATAAATAATAGCTACTTGTAAATTAAATAAAATATAAATTTTAATTCGGATAATTGCAGTATTTTTAACTTACAAACCAAAACCAAATCAAAGCAAAAACTTTGAAGTAAAATATGAACAGATACCAAACCAAAACCGAACTGAACACTGGTTCAAAGTAGATTTCGGTTTTCTTAATTCTTTTTTTGCTCAGCCTTAGTGAACAATGAACCTTGTAGCTCATATGATCACAAACATATAATCCCATGGACTTTCAAAACAATAAACATAGAGAACTAAACTAGTAGTATAGCTTCAGTTCAATTTGGTTTTGCAAATTTGTGATTAATATGCAGTTTTCTGGTTTTCTTAAAGGCCAATTGAATGCCATAATTGATGGAACCAACCTGAATCGAATACCACTTATTTGGATCAATTCAGACCACCAGTTTCTCTTCTTTTTTTAAGTATTTTTATATAGTATTTTAATTTTTTTCACTAACTAGAAATAAAATATTCTTTTTATATTATAAAAAGATTATAAACTAAATATAATTTATTTCAGTTTGAATAGTTACTATTTTTTAACTTCCAAACAGAAAACTATACCAAACTGAACATTATAATCCAAATTGATTTCCTAGTTTTCTCGGTTTGTTTGGTCGACCCTAAACTAAAGCACCGACCCTAAACTAAAGCACTTCTATGCATAGATAATGTACTCAACAATCTAGAGAATTACCATTATGCGTCAAACCATACTGTCAAGTCACAGTTGACCATTTAAATAGCAAAATTTGTTTACTCTATTTCTTAAGATGTAGGTTTGAGCAGGGATCACCAAACATGCACATGCTACAAGGTACATGGCACAAGAAAACTAAATTCCAAGATCCTTACCTGCTGCAGAAAGTCCGCGCCACCATTCTCACTCGCATCTCCATTTTCACCCACAGGCAAGGGAGCTTCAGAGTTGTTAGCATGATCTGCTGTATCTTTAGCAACTGTAACCCCACTGCATTAATCAGAATTTCCACATAGTTACTTCACAAAGATTAACAAGGTACTTCTAAGAATCCATTAAAGTTTACTCTACTGGAAATTTATTTTCCTACATAATAACATGGTCTGCAAGTTTCACATTGTAAACTAAATTGCAATATTATACATGTTGCAAACAGAACATATTTAACATGAGTTAAGGAATATGCCATTAAGTTATTTTACAATCACCAGAAAAAGATTCCTTTCACGAAGCATTTTACAATGTAACCAGTACACTTAATTAAGTCTTTTACCTTCTTGCTACTTATTAGGTGGATACAAAAGCGCATAAATCATTAACTGAATTATTGTAAGCTACATATATAAACAACAAATTAGCAAAAACACATTGTAAAAAATTGTAACTCGTCCGAACTTTAAACAAGAGGTGCTTCCCTCAGCGCTATGACAGGGCAACCATCAAACTACATTTGCCAGAATGAATACACATGCATGTGATGCATTTAAATAGTAACTTACATTTTGTGCCGTCGGAGATTATATCTTTTCTCGCCAGGTATTGGCATAGCCAAAACCACTTTTTGATGCTTCTTTCTTCGCTGGCCCCCCACAACACTATCAGAACATCCTTCACTGTCATCACCATCTTGCTCAGTGTCTGCTGTTTGAGTTTGAGATGTTCGAGCACGATTCCGCTTCCTTGCATTTCTAGTTGCTCTTCCATCAGCAAGATCAGATTCACCCCTGCTTTCATCAGGATGCTCAAGTTCATTTGATTCTAAGGTTTTCCCAATAATAGCTTCAGCATCTTTGACAACTGCCTTCACAGAGCGTGTTCTTTTAGCTCTAGGCTTGCCTCTCTTGTGAACCTGCTTTCCATGATTCAAATCAGAACTCTGAGAATCTCCATGCACTTCCTGTTCCTTACTTTCCATGTTGCTCTGATTATCAACTGAGAGGTCATGACCAACATCAACATTTCTTCTGCTGGAGTCTGATTGGACCCCATGAATATCCAAAGATGTGGTTGCAGCAGCAAAAGAGAGCTCCGGCTCATGTTCAGTTTTTGATGTGCCTTCCAAATTATCTTTTTGACCAAAGATCAGGGCCTCCATATT
Organism: Gossypium hirsutum; assembly: GCF_007990345.1. Classification (NCBI taxonomy): domain Eukaryota; kingdom Viridiplantae; phylum Streptophyta; class Magnoliopsida; order Malvales; family Malvaceae; genus Gossypium; species Gossypium hirsutum. The sequence continues at coordinate 76,858,945 of NC_053430.1, read as the reverse complement.
CAGTTTTGCAATAGCATGAGGTCCACTGTCCTTACTGGGAGAGAATTTGAATATTTTTGAGTTGCATTTACGAAGCCATGACATGGTTCCACCAGAAACTGGAGAACCTGAACCTACAGGTGCAGACATCTCATCCTTCTGCCTCTCAGATGCAGCCAAATTTCCAAAAACATTTCCACTGATATACTCATCTGCTGAAGTAGGGAGAGGAAAGACTTCCTCATTCTCTATTTCCTGTAGAGATCGTAGATCAGAAAGCACAAACTCAGAGGTAATTTCACCACAATTCTTGCAACTCTTAAGTTTCTCAACAAATGAAATAAAGCGGTTTCTCTCCTTGATAAGTTGCTCTCTTTGGTCCTTCAACTTCTTGCTGAGATCCACAAGGTCATCGATGTCTTTTCGTAATTCAATTTGCTGTCCTTCAAGATGCATCTTACTGGCATTAACTTCTTGCCTTTCCTTTTCTTTCTTGAGTCTTTCCTGTTTCAACTCTTCCATTTCTCTCCTAGCTACCTCTCTTAAATAGTTAATATTGTCTAGTTCTCTCTCTTTTTCTTCCTCAAATGACTTTTTTCTCTCTCCTAATTCCTTTTCCATTTCCTCAAGTCTATTCTGCATATCACTCTCGAGTTTTCTTTTCAGAAGTCCAAGGTCATGAAGCATTTGGCTTCTCTCACTTTCAGCTTTCGCAGCAATAACTGACCGCTCGTGTTCCATGGTGGCAGCAAAAGTTTCTTTGGCAACTTTAAGAGCTTCCAGCTCCCTCTTTCTATAGTCATCAGTTACTTGCTTCTCTTTCTTTAACCTTTCCTCTTCAGCAAGGTTTTGTTTTTCAAATTTCTCTTTCTGTTGGCCGATACTGTTCAACTCTTTCTCAATTTTTATTCTTTTCTCATCTAGCTCCTCCCACTCTCTTTCAAAATTATCCTTCTGCTGTTTCAAATCCTCAGCTTCCTTCAACAGTAGTTCTTCTCGAAGCCTGCATTTCTCTATTTCTTCCTTCAATTCCAATTGCAAGCGAAGATACTCGGAACGCTCTTCTTCAGTTACCCTGAGCCTATCTGTCTCCTCATGTATCTTTTGTAGTTTTTCTTCATTTGCAGTCCTCATCTTCTCAACTTCAGCCTTAAGACTCAAAAGTTCTTCCTTGTCAGCAACCATCTGCATCTTCGCAATCTCCAAATCCTTCTCCAGAGATTTGATGGTCTTCTCCCTTTCCTTCTGGGTTTTAACTTTTAATTCGAGTTCCTTTTCTTTCTCCTTTAGTTTCTCCAATTTATTATCTAATGCCTGCTCTTGTTTAGAAACCTTTTCTTGCATGTGTTTTACTTCAGCTTCCTTCTTCTCTACTTCAATCACCTTGCTTTTCAGATCTGCATCTAAGGATTTTCTCTTTTCATCAATTTCCAGATCAAACTTGCACTTCTTCTCATCCAGAATGGCATTATGTTCATCCATGAGCTTCTGAATCTCAGCCTGTCAATAAATACAAAACAGAAAAAAGTGTCAAAGACAAGATCCTAAATGATACCTAGCCCTCCTAGAAAATTATATATAACTCTCACAAAAAATACAAGTAAAAGACCAAATGGAGAAAGAAAAATGAACAAAAAGGAGAGTATTAGTAGGTTTCAAACAATTTAACCAACTGAACCGATCAAACCTGGTTAATTTAATTTGGTTTATTCACTTTTGAAATTGATTCGTTTTGAAAATTGATTTGTTCGGTTAGTTAAGTAAGTTATTGGTTTTTAAAATTTATAGCTGAATATACTGAATTTACTGACCTTTATAGTTTTATTTTTAAATACATTTTATAAAATATAAATGAAATAGATTTATAAATTAATTTAAACTTATGTCTGATATATTATTTTATATATAATACACAATATTTTTATATAATAATATGAATAATTTATTTTTAATAGTTAAAACCAATTAAACAAACCAAAACAACTCAGATTCGGTTTCTTTTATTAATCAACTTAATTCAGTTGGTTTTATAAGTTAAATTTGGTTTAATCAGTTTTAGGAATTTTGAAACCAAACTGACCGGATGCTCACCCTTATCAATTACAGAAACAGAGCTATAACACAATTTGTGAAAAAAAAGAAGCAAAATCTTACTTTCTCTCTGGTATTCAACTTTTCTTCAATGACAAGTAACTCCTCCTCCTTCATCTCTAGCTTCTCTTTCGCAACACCCCATTCCTGCATCCAGATGATAATGATAAATAAAATAATATTAACTCATACAAACAACTGCTCAACATAAAAAATAGCTCACCTTTCTTTCAAAGTTAGATTTGTTAGCTTGCTGTTTATATCATCTTCTTTCTCCTTCAAAGTTTGGTTGGCAGCATCAATTTTCTTTTGTGCCTCTTCAAGGTCCTTCTCCTTTTGCTTAAAGAGTCTATCATTCTCATTTGCTCTCTCCTCTCTTTGGTTGACATATCTTTGGGATTTGGCCAACCTCTCTTCTGCATCTTGCAATCTCTTTTCCCATTCCCACAAATCTTCCCTCTGTTTGGACATAGTGATCTCATGTGCTTCTTGCCTGATGATGATGATAATAATAAACTTTAAATGAGAAGTTACATATACTTTTGGGTAAACAGAAAAAGAGAACTTTGAAAGAACACATATTCACTTAGGAAGGTATATAAACACAATATTCACACCGACCCTCCCCCCTCCTTCCAAAGAGAAAAAAAAAAGACAGGATTACAAGAAAAGTAGGTTGGAGCTTACTCTGAAATAAAGGAGAGGCGTTCCCTCCGAAGTACATTTTCACGGGACTCCAACTCCTGCGACTTCCTCTCAATCTGTGAACTCTTTCTACTCACTTCTGCAAGCTTGGCATCAGCTGCATGCAATTTTGTCTCCACCTCCAAGGATTTCTCTTCAACACTAGCAATCAAAGCATTTGCTTCAGAAAGTTTTGAATCAGCTGTAAACTTGATTTCTGCATTCTCTGCACGAATGTTTCGTAAGGCTTGATCAAGCTGTGGCAAAAAACCATAATCTAAACGTTAGTGAATATTATTACCCCCATATATAACATGAAGAAAAAATAACCACACAACTGTTAAGTCCAAAAGGTAAAGAATTAGATGCACGAGTAGCATAAAAACATCCCATTAAAAGAATCCAAAAAGAATCTTGCCTCCACTTTGTGATATAACAAAAAAAATACAAAGCAAAAGATAAAACCAGAACACTGCAATCAAAATCTTTCAGAGGAAAGATTAAAACAGGAAATAAGATCCTCACATCAAGCACACACTGCTTCTCGACACCTAGGGCCTTCATCAAATTCTCTTCACGCTTCTCAACATCATTTATTGCAATTGAATGAGCCGCTTGTTCCCGTTTGAGAGCATCCTTTGCTTCCATCAATTCCTGATTGAGTTCTTCATGCTTAGATATCCACTCCTTTTTTTCAATCAAGAGAAGCCCCATATTGTATTGGTATTCAAAAAGCTGGCACAAAATATGGATCTTTCAAATGAGATAGTGCAACATAGAACAAAGCATAAAACCATTAAATAGGGCATAGCAATCAAATTGAGCAGATAACTTTTCAATACATCAATAACATAAATCATCAAAAAGCTGAAATGACATAAAGGTTCAAACTTCTCCAGTCAACACAAAATGTAGGATGGGTTGTATGTGTGTGTGGTTGTGTGTGTTGTCTACACAGCAAAATAAGCAAACCAAAAACATCCAATTTTTCCATTATAGCCCTAGGCAGTCCAAACTTGTCAACAATGACACTTCCAACAAGCTGGTAACAAATATTATGGGCCCAATTTTTACTTAAGACAAAAGAAAACGGCGTGATGCTATTGGCACTTATCAAGTAGTTTAGTTAGCATAAGCACATTTCTCTTTGACCGGTCATAAGATCTGCAATTTGAGGTTAATGTTTACCAAAATTCTGTCTGAAATATTTCTTTATCCTAATTATTACTACAATTTATTCATGTTACTGGACTACCACCAATCTGCAAATGTCATGACAGGGAAGCATCAGTAATTCACTAGTAACAAAAAATTCAGATGTTTACCAAAAAACAAGGAGAAAAAGGTGGGTTATAGAGTCTGGTTTTCTTGACATGTTATGTTAGCACATATGGACATTTTAGCAACAGATCAAAGCAATTGAAGATTTTTGAACAACAGAAAGATAGTGGAGAAAGATATAGTAGAAACAGCTTAGGTACGGCACTTGCTTATAGACATGGAACCACAGAGTCAAGCTTAAGTGATTTATCAGACCCCTAAATCCATATGAAAAAAGGTGAAAACGAATTCCAATACGATAGGACAAACTTCACAACTCCAACTCTCTAATCTTTAATATTTACATTGGACCATTACTACATATTTCAGTGATTTTCCCTTGGGGTATGATTGAATGCATGACCAATGCTGGGTACAACACATCTAGGCCTAACCTAAGGGACTAAACATTCATTCCCTGGATTATCAAATTCTATGATTTATTATTATTATTAACTGCATATCCCACAGAATCGCAATTTACAAATAACTAAATCATGATTACATATGGTGGTTACCTAAACCAAACACCAAAACTATTTACTAAAATGGAGTATCCACTTCAGCAACTCATGCACTAAATTGAAACAGTAAAAAAATTGCATAACAAAGACAAACTAACATAACAAATAAACTTCCTCAAGCGGTAAATATAAATTTTAGTTCCTCAGTTAAACAAATCAAAAATTAAATGAGAATTCATAGTAAAGTGTATATCTAAGCCAAATAACCTACATCAAGCAATTTGACTTTAAACAAGTTGTTTGGTGGTAATTTTTTAATCATACCAATTTCTCAACTAACCCTATAAAAAAATGTAACATACACAAAATTAGAGTAGCCAAAAGAATATATATATACACATAATGCATATTACAACAAAATAACCTCATTTTCGAGTCTTAAAACTTTCTCGGGCACTCCTTCCTGGTCCTCTGACCCGAGGTCGTTCCCATCGGAAGTCACTGGCTCAGCAAAAGCCGCTGCTTTCCCTTTTCCCACAACAACCCCGTTGGAGTTTGGATCCGAAACTGACCGTCCACTGTCTTCCATGGCGTCAACGACCGACCCGACCAAACCTTCCTCTGCGGCGTAAACATTTGGCGAATTCCCCAATTCGTCCCTCAGATAATCTTAAAATTCAAGTAAAAAAAACCAAAAAGGGGAAAACAAAAACCCCTAATTTCCACAATTCCCAAATTTTATGAAAAGCCCTAATATTTTCTCCTGTTTCTTTGTTTGCTTCTTCTATGCTAGAGAATCTGGAAGAAGTTAGAAAATAGGAGAAAAAAAAAACCCAGGAGCCGGACTTGAAATGGAATCCCAAATTTCGGCGAAGAGTGGTGTTTCAAATCCGAGAACGTCTCTGAGTACTTTGCTTTTCTCTCTCTATCCTTTCTCAGCCAACCTTTTTTCCTTTGCGCGGATCACTCACGTTCTTCGATTTCATTTTAACTCATGGGCCCGCCTCCCTCTGTACTGTATTTAATTCCTATTTTACCCTTTACATTATGCTTCTTGTTAGGGCATTTTGGGGAAATATGTGATGTTCTCAACGTGCGTCTTGAGGATGTCTCTTTGCAAAGACGGAATTGCCTATGGTAGGTAACTGACGGTTTAGAGGAGGGTAGGCTGTAAATTAGAGGGTGAAGTAGGACTGTTTGGCAAATTACAATTTTTTTGGGGGGAATAATGGGATATTAATAATAATTATTATTAAAATACTTGCCATGGAAATGCCACGGTGTCTAAGAGCTGTTAAGCTTGTAGGCTAGAAGATAAGCATCTCTTTTGTCCCCCGAGTAGCCATCATCTTAGACGCCTTGAAAATAAATAAATTAAAGGGGAAATTTTCATAAGAAAAGGTAGAATTCTAATCTCATTAAAAGTTATATTGTCTGACTGTAAATATATATAATTAAATGTTATCTTAGAAAGAATTTCTTAAATTCGTTAGAAATATTATTATATGAAAATTTATTAAAATAATATCTAATTCTATTTTTGATACAAAGTAAAGTTTAAAATTCGAAAGATATTAACCATCGCTCCACCTTCCTTAAAGTTTGAAGTTTAGAAAATGAGAAGAAAATAAAGGTAGGTTAGGTGGTGACGAACAAATAAGTGGTGAGAGGGGTAAATAGGTCAATGGCACTTTAAGCATGAGGAGGCACATGAAATTGAGTGTTGGAGGGCCCAGCAAAGTATGTGTAACGTGTACTTTGCCAGAACGATGGCTAAGTTGGCAAAGGCAAGTATAGTTTTGCGGCTTTCTACTCTTTTGCTTTTTTTTTTTTTATCTCAAGTTGCTACTCATTTAAAATTCTAAAGAAACAATTTCAATAATAAAAATAAAAATTTAAAGAAACATAAAACTTTTTTTCCCCTTTATTTTATGGCGAAGAGACGAGAAGAAAATTTCAAAATGGGAAAATAATAAATTTAATGAAAGAATATATGAAAGTAATAGAGAATGTATTTTATTAAATAAAATGGATGATTATATTGATTTTTCAGAGTCTCTATTTATAGATATAAGAATTATAAAAAAATTAGAGATCTAATTCTAATAACTATTAGAATTTAAAGTACATTAAAACTTTCACCATTGGATGTCCATTGGTAGATAATGTACCTCGTTAAAACCTTATTAGGAAAAATCACGTATGATAAAAACCTAATGAAGGAAAAAGAGTACACATTTGAAAAGTATTCTATGTATTCTATGTATTCAATCTTGAATACTAGTTTTTCAAATGACTATTTGAAAAGTATTTATATTACCATTCTTTTAAAAGTCATGAGTGAGGGAAATTTGAGAGAAATATATTTTAATCTCTTCAGGAGAATCAACAATAATCATAACAAATTTTAATCATGATTCTTTTATAAAAACACAAATAGATATTTTGGATCATTTTATAATTCTCCTTCAACTACTATTCACTAAGTCAAATTTACCACATATGTTCAAATTATTTCAATTTATATAAATGAATAATTTCTCGAGAATTTCAATATGCTTCTAGCATCCTGAATCATTCAAGGATTTTAATATAAACTTTACTCTACAGTGATTCATAAAAGGTTGTAACAATAACCATTAGACGCAAGTTAAATCTTTTATGAATTGTCAATTTAATAATATATCTAAAGGTTATTGCATCCACTACAAAAGGATATTATATATTTTCATAATCAATGCCAAGACTTAGCGAAAAACTTCATATATTTATTCCACTTTTGCAAAACTACTTCAATTGCATCATCATTGGCTTTATACCTTTAGATATTTGGACTACTAGTCCAAAAACTTCATGAATTTAATTGTGCTTGAGTTGCGTCTTTCTATTTTGATCAATTTATTCTATAGTTAAATTTCTCAATAGATTTATTCAAGATCTTCCTTTTATTTCATTATTTCAATAATAATATTGCATGCAAAATCATTGTCAACCACTTTTATTATTCAATTCCACATTTTCTCGAATTGATATAACTTATCGAGACTCTTATTTTCATTATTTTAAAATTCACTTTTAGGTACTTGAATATCTTCTGGAGTTTTACTTATTAGTTATGTCTTGGGTCTCTTCTAGAGCATTCGCCTCCACTATATAACCATCATTTTCATCTTTGGAACCGATCAATCTATTATTTATTCTAACTTATTGTCCTACTAGGACTTTGATTCAAATTAAAATGTAACTTGATTATTCTCATTAAGTTTGTAAATATATCTGATAGTTAACTTGTAATGAGTTATCCTTGTTGAACTTTTGGTTCAAATTACTCTCCCCCTAACTCATTACATGTTATTATTTCTCTCCCCCTAATGTCGGAAAAACTATCAAATCAAAATTGTAATAACAGATTATGTCATAATTGAATCTCCAATGCATTCAAAACATCTAATTATACAAAGAGACTTGTAATTAATATATATTCCCAACTTTCTTTAAGAATTCACTCATCTTTATACGTTGTGGTGGAGCAATTGGAACATATACACACATACAAAAATTCAAAGATGAAAAATATTTTACTCTTGATCAAAAACCAATTGTAATGAGGAGTATTTATAACTTATTGGCTTGATGCATACAACATGTAAATCAATATAATCTCATGTTGAAATAAGAAGTTTTGTTCTCATAAGTAATAGTTTAGACATTAATTTGAGGCGTTCAATCAATAATTTCTCTAAATCATTATGTGTATAAATAACAAAACTTTTACAAATGTTTTTTAAACTCAATCAATAAAAGATCGAGATATAAACTCATCAGTATTAGCAAGATGAATTGTCTTAATTGCATGATCTGAAATTAATTATTTAAACAAGTAATCTTGCAAACGACAGGTTGCAAGTTGATAACACATACATGATTATTTTGTAGATGTATCTACCAAAATCATATAATATTAAAACCAACCACATGGTGGATGAATAGACCCATATTCATTGCAAAAATGCAAGACAATAAATCTCAACTTTAGCTAGTGAGTTTCTAACAATCAATTTCATTAAGAACAAGCAACAAATGAGAATTCTTTAAATTAAAGAATTTCCTGGTTCTTTAATGAATGTTCATATGGATTCTCAATTGATTCTCGCATCATATATGATCCAAGATGGTCTAACTGGTCACGCCAAATAGTAAATGCATTTGTATCAGTAAACTTCTTGTTTACTTTAACATGCATTTCAATTGTACTAAATTGTAACAAATTGGTAATTTTACTATCATTCTTTTTACTTTGTATCCACATACAAGTGCTGTTGTGACATTTACTACTAGAAATGTCTAAATCAATGTGAATATTATAATGTCACTAAGTCAACAAATTAAATATAATTTCTAAACAATTTTATGCAATATTTGCTTTAGGGAATATGCCAAAATCTTCAAATATTTAAAAAAAATTACAATTTCAGGTGCATCCAACCATACCGAGCTTTAGATAGAATTATCATATTTTATTGCTCATAAATATATATTTCACAGTCAAATATTTTTCTTCCAACCCCTTAATGGAGATGACGACAAAAGTAGATCACAAATATTATAAAATAAATATAAATTAATAACCCAATCCTCCCTTTTTTATCTTTTCAAAATAGATATTTATAGCAATAGTGATTCATATGAAATATATTATTTTCCTCATTCAGAATCTCAATATAAGATCCATTATAAATATCTTTTAAAACCAGTAGATTAACTATCACAAGATATTAATATATTAGCTCTTCTAGAGGTTTCGACTAATTTTGTACTATCAAATATTGCAATAATATTTGTTTGTTTTAGTACCAAATAGATAAATATTTTCTATCTATAATGATAGAATTTATTACTACATTTTCATATCCTTCCTCAAAGAATATTAACAGAAACAAAAAATTTAGGCATATGCCACATATGTGGCCAATAATCTTTCATATCACATTGATAACATAAGTTATCTTTACCCTTTGAAGACTTATCTTGAGAACCCTCATTGTTCTATTATTCATTACTATGTTCCCACTTTTAGTGGTCCACGATTATATCTTTTATTTTCTTTATATTTGCATTCACTTTAGGGAATGCAACAAATCTAGTAGGATAGACTTTTAAACGCCTCCATTGATTCTTTATTTCATAATCACCATCACAAAACATGCGTGGATTTTAAATCAAAATCTATCTATTCATGTTGGCATGATTAGTCTTTTATCACATCCTCAATTACAACAACAATCATGATCTCTATATTTTCATTTTTCATAATTGTTATGTACTGCTACATTCAATTCAGGGAATGAAGCAAAACTAGTGGGAAGAATTTCATAGTTTTTCATTAGTAAGTTATTATTTTGCTTAGCTACTAGAAGATATGAGATCATTCGAAAATACTGTTTAAGTCATTTTCACAATATTGCTACTGCAGGAGCACATTAGATATTTCAATCATATAGTGTAATGTATTCCTTCAGGGAATATATATAATACAAAAACGTGAGTATCTCATGTTATTTATATATATGGTTTTAATGTAAAACACATGAAGGTTTTATTCAACATATATCTTCTTGATTTGAAAAATAATATTATATTTTATAAAATTTTACATCACAAGGAGCTAAAATATAAGCTCTTAAAGAACTTTTTACAGCTTGATGCAATATTAACTCTTCAAGAGCATATAATCATTTTATTATATAACCTTAATGAATGCTTAATTTATTTTAAATAAAATTTTATTTATTCATATAAAAATAAAATGAATAGGTATAAATAAAACATATATTAAATGTAACAAATAATAAATTCATGTACTAATAGATCATTTTGGTTAGATAATATATATATTTTATATATCATACCACAACAAAATACAAAATATTGTAATGTCAAATTAAAATAACTTTACAACTATAAAAGTTTAAACATAAACATTTTCTAACCTCCACCTTTTATGACATAATTTCATCTCAAATTTTGAAATGATATGAAATTATCATAGACATGGTGAATATCACAAAGATCATGACAATTAAGTATTTTTACTAACATTCCGCAATAATTATGTAACAGCCCGTGTAACAGTTCAGTTTAGACCTTAGTCGGAATAGTGGTTTCAAGACCACATATCCGAGTCAAAAATAGTTAAATATTATTTTCCGTGCTTATGATGTGTGAATTAGCATATGTAAAAGTTTCGTCTGAAAATTCGATTGTTTGTGTGCTCAATTTGATAAAAGGACCTAATCGCGTAAAATGTAAAAGTTGTCTGCTACTTGTTAAAAGTGCCTATTTGACTTTGCTTTATGATTGTGAGGTCCTTATGAGGTTATTTGACTATTGAATGAATTAAATGACTTAAAAGGGCATGTGTTAGGTGAATGAATAATTTTATAACAAATGGTAAATTTGGAAATTAGTTAATGATATGTTTTATAATAAAATAAAAGCATAAATTAAGTCATTTTTTTCATCTTTGCCGAAATTGAAGAGAAAAATATAGGGTTTATGTTTTTTAAGCATTCAGCCAACATCTAGCTTGATTAAAGGTCCGTTTTTATTCAATTTTTGATAATATTTACGTTTTTGTAATCGTTGCTTCGTATATTATCAAGCCCATGCCTCAATTTATGATTTTGGTGATGATTTCAAAATGTTCCATGGATGAATTCATGAGCTTTATGTTGTTAATTGATGAAATATGAAAGTTTGATGTTGGGTTTATATGTTTTGTCTTTGGATTTTTGATGATTTTGAGTAAAATGGGCTAAATTGTAAAAATATTATTTTAAAGGACTAAAACGTAAAATAAATGAAATGTATGAACTTGTATGAGAGCTATGAAAATTTGACTAAGCTTGTGTACAAGCAAATTATGTGTATTTTGTGATTTTGTGATTTAGGGACTAAAGTGTCAAAATATAAATATGTGAGGGCTAGTTTGTAAAATGCCCTAATTGTGTTTATATCGATTGTTTTGAATGAATGTGTGATTGAATAAGTTAAATTTGAATTGATTTAGATCGGGAACTAAAGAATACGAATTAGATCGGGGAAAGTCGAAAGTCGTTCTATCCGAATCTATATGAGGTAAGTCAATATACAATAAACGTGTTTAAATTGAATTATTATTGTTCATATGATATTGAATTGTGAAGAATGAAAATTCAAGCTCAATATGTGCTATTTGATAAAGTATCAACAATGTTCCGACGTCTGGAAAGCCCTGTAAGAACCTTAGGAATAGTTAGGATACATATGTCATGACATAGGATCCGATATGTGTTTTCGTGTAAGACCACATCTGGTACATTGGCATCGACTTTTGTTTTATGTGTAAGACCATGCCTGGGACATCAGCATCGTATCTGATTTCATGTAAGACCCTGTCTAGGACAGTGGCATCAATGCTTGATTACATGTAAGACCACGTCTGGGACGTTGGCATTGTATATGTTCTCTGAGCTATCCGCGTATCCTTACGTTTCTGAATGGTTCAAACAGGCATTCTGAGAAAATCAATAACTTTGTGAAATCATATCAGATTCAGGTATGTTTACTTTGTATAGCCTATTTGTGAATGAAAGGTAAGTATTTGAATATGAGACTTGTGTTAACATTGGTATACAAAGTATAAATGATTTGATGATACTTATTTTCTTTGAATGATATGTTTATTTGTATATGGCTTACTAAGCTTTTGGAAGCTTACTTTGTGTGTGTTTACATTGTTTTATATATATCAAAGCTACTGTAAGCTCGGGGATCGTCAAGGATCATTACCACACTATCAAACCTTATTTTGGTACTTTGAAAATGTATATATTAAAGTATGTCATGTATAGGCTAGAACTTGTGGAATTATGTTTTGTGATGTACATATTTAGCTTTAAGATATGCTAGTTTGTGTTTAAACTTATAGTTTGATAATGGTATATGATATGTGATGCTAATGTGAAAATTTTGGTATGTTTTGGTTGACCAAAAGAAATGGTCAATGTTGAGAAGTTTTGGTAAGTTTTGAGCATTTGATTAAATGATGTATTGATCGTATGTTTAGGTATGATTTTAGTTTAAGTTTTGGTATGAATTTATTTATGAATTGAGATTTGAAATGATTGGTAATGTTATAGCATGAACTATGTATGGTTTGGTATAGATATTGGCTGAAATGGTTGTGCATATATGATTGATTTGGTGCTTGTAGGTTGGCCCAAATTGGCTTGGCAAATTGGCTATTCAAATGGCCTATTTTTGTCCACACGAGTAGAGAGACGGGCGTGTGTCTCAGCCATGTGCGACACACGGTCATGTTACACGGCCGTGTGTCCTCTGAGGTACCCTACGAATTAAAGTCAGTATACCTTCAGTTTTTACACGGCCTAGAAACATGGGCTTGTCTACTGGTCATGCGTGGCACACGGGCTGGCACACGGGCGTATGGTCGACCGTGTGGCCAAGTCAGTAGCCTCCCTAATTTTCACATGGCATGACTGTGACAGCCCTAATGTGACCCTAGTTAGAAAGTGGTTTCGGGACCACAAAACCGAGTCATAAAAATAATTAACCGTCATATTTGATGCTTATTATATGTATATATGCATGTGTGAAAATTTCATGTTTGAATTTTGTTAATTGTAAGTCAATTTTATTAAATAGGACTTGTGTGAGAAAATTTAGAAATGTGCTAGGCAAATGTTAAAGTGGCCTATTGATGCATGTTATAAAAATGATGGGTTTGCATGTCAAATTAACCAAAAAATCAAGATGGTGGCTAGCCATGCTATGGGTTAAAGCATATTATAAACATTTTGTGTTAATGTTTTATGTTAGAAATAATAAAATAAAAGGTTAGTAATAAAGTAATGAAAAGGGAGGGGTGATGAAAACAAAGTTGTCTCATCCATGCTCCCCCATTGTCGTGACTTGAGGAAGGAAGAAGTAGAGGATTCTCTTGCTTCATGTTCGGTTGGTTGATGTTTAGGAAGAGGTATGTTTGATGTTCTTCCATGAAATTCATGCATATTTTTAGATGTTGGTTTAAATTCTTTTGCTATTTGATGGAGATGATACTCGGCCATGGGTGTTGTCTTCTTGGTTGGTGTTTGATGTTGTGGTGATGAGGCATGAAGATGATTGAGTTTGAGTGCTTAATAAAAAGGATGGGTCTTAACAACTTCATGAAGTATTCGGCCATGGTGCTAAAATGTTGTATTGTGTTTAAACTTAGAATTTTTAGTTATATGGATGTGTTAAGTTGCTTGAAATGTTAGATTAATTTGAACGCATCACCAAGTTCTTTAGGCAACCCATGTTAAAAATTTCGGTATTGAGATGCCTAGAACTTTCGGCCATAGTAGCTATGGAGAAATAAGGTTTTTTGTTTCTTGTTAAATTGGATGTATCTTGTTGTATGAGTGCTTGAACAAACTATGATTAAATAGATGCATAGATTCAAGGTGGGAAGAATTGGCTATTATGCTTGATACTAATGCCGAATATAAGAATGTTGTACTTGAAAAATGTAGGTGAACATGACAAGTGTATTCGGCTTAGGGCATAAAGGATATGAAAATTTGGTATTTATTTTTGATTGTGCGTGTATGACCATGGATAATTGGCTGCAAAAATATTATAAATACATAATGTATGTTAAATTTATTAAGCTACAAAACATTATACACGTTCGGCCAAGGTAAATTATTTGAGTAAAGTATATCTTGATGGTACATTTCGGCTAGTATAAAATGTATATGGATGTCGTATGACTATGTTTAATTTGGGAAGTAAATTGTTTGATTTAGCTCAAGAGCCTAGAGGATCAAAGTTGGATAAGGGAAAGGAAAAAGTGATCGAATAGCCGTCGAAATACTTCGACAACTTCCGAGGTAAGTCTTCGAGTAATGAAACTTAGTTTGTGATTTGATTAAGTCATGACATATAAGCATAACAAATAAACGGTGATATAATGATTCTACTTGAATTATATATTGAGGTGATTAGTTTATACCTATGACGGGTAGCCGAATGTGTATAGAGATCATGTTATAAAGCCAATCAAAATCATGCTCTTTGTATGTGGCTATTGAGCCGAAATTGGTAAGGTTTGATAAGTGTCTTGTGTTTGAGCTTTAGTAATGAAAATGAAATATGGATGTGTCATGATTTATTGATATTTGTGCATGATTATTCGAATGATATCCGGGCTAAGTCCCGAAGGCATTTGTGCTAGTGACTATATCCGGGCTAAGTCCCGAAGGCATTTGTGCTAGTGACTATATCCGGGCTAAGTCCCGAAGGCATTTGTGCTAGTGACTATATCCGAGCTAAGACCCGAAGGCATTTGTGCGAGTTGCTATATCCGGCTAAATCCCGAAGGTACTTGGGTTTGGAAGTGAGCGACCTTGCTGTAATAATTTCAATTAATACGCTCATAAAATCCAAACAATAAGGTATGTTTCGTATATGCTTCGGAAAAGTCGATTCCAATTAAATAGTATTCGCTCAATTGATTAACAAACTTTCAGCCTTTAGTTAGGTTTGATACCTTGTGTATGAATATATTGATTGAAGCATGGAGTAAGTATGATTTTGAGCATATGCATATATGAAATTATTCATTTAGCCATATGAACGTTATACTTTAGTCGTAACTAATTTCATTACTCAAAACTTACTAAGCATTAAATACTTATTCTGTTTCTTTGATTCTCTGTTTTATAGATTTTGTTCGTCAGCTATCGGACTCGGGATTGTCGAAGTCGAAGTCGTCCACACTATCTAAGCCCTTTTGGTACTCTTTTAGTTAAACGTTGATAATGGCATGTATAGGACTAACCTTTGTTGTTAATCAAGTACCTTTGGTAATGTGTATATATTCGAATAGCCATGCGAAAATGGCTTAAATATTTTGAGCATAGTATTAAAATCATTTTGAATATATATGGTTATTGAGAGGTGTGGAAATGCTTGGCAATGATTAGCCATTGGAATGGTTAATCACGATTATATTTGGTGCTATGTATGTCCAATGGCTAGTTGAATCATGGAAACTATGAAATAGGTGAAATTTACCTTAAAATAGATGCTGATAGCAGCAGTGATGTGAGTTTGAAAATTCACTAAAAATAGAAGGAATGCAATTAAATAATGAATAAATTATGTAATCGAACCTTGATGAGTCTATTTTCATATGGAAGAAGCGAAACTACCATATGAGTCGTATTTTATGAGATGTTTAAGTTTTCGTGAAACAGGGCCAGAACGGTTACTGGATCCCCTGTTCTGACTTTGGAAATTTACCATAAACTAACCAGAAATAATTAGAAGTCATGCTTTATATGTAAAAATTCCTTTTTGAGTCTAGCTTCATTAGAAACAAACAGCATATGTATTGAAGCCTGGTACAGGGAGATATCTAAGTCGTAATGCATGAAGGTCAGAGTAGTCGAACCTTGAAACAGGGGAGACTTTAACTAATAAACTGTACTAATTGGCCAGACCAAAAATTCTAGAAAAAAATCTGTAGATGGATATATGAGCCTAGTTTTAGGGAAAATTTACGGAATCAGTTTTCAAGTTTTGGAACTCGAGATATGATTTTTAAGGTGACAGTGACGCAGTTAGCCAGCTTGTCTGGAAATTTTAAAATGAACTGTGTAAATAAATGAATTAAGTTCGTTAACACCTCGTGTTCGACTTCGGCAACGGTCTCGGGTGCGGGGCGTTACAATGACACACAGGCGTGTCTTGTGGCTGTGTAGATAAGTCAGTATGTATGCCCTATTTTACCACGGCTTAGACACACGGGCGTGTCTAATGCCGTGTGAGGCACATGGCCTGTTCACACGGGCATGTGACCTTTTAAAAGTTGAAAATTTTCCAAGTTTCCGAAACTTTTATATGTTATCAGATTGGTCTTGAATGATGAGTGTAACACCCCTAGCCCGAATCCGATCACCGATTTTAGGCTAAGAGGTATTACCGAGCTAAACATTACATTTTTCATTCACATTACCAATCGACATAAACAGAAATCGAGCTGAATACATATTGATTTATTGTAACACCCCTATTCCGTAACCGTTGTCGGAATAGGAAAGGGGTATTACCAGACTTGTAACTCATGTCAGAATAGTAAAATTTTAAACTTTTTCTTGAAATAAAGATCATCCATTTAGATAAATGCTAAATATAGCAAGGGATAAAATTAAACTTCTATAAGTACACATTCAAAAGATGCCATTTTCGCATGGCTTATATACATTAACCAGAATATTATTCCGCTACTAGTCTATTCTATAAATGCCATAAAATAATCCAAAACATAGCAGTACCAAACAGTGGATAGTGATAGTGTGACGAGTTGTTGACGATCCCCGAGCAAAGGCCAAATTTGATAATCTATAAAACAGAGAAACGTAACAATAGAGTAAGCTTTCAAGGCTTAGTAAGTCTTAAGTAAAACAATTAACTTTGCTGGATTAAATACATTTATAACTTACACAAAATCCAAGTGAAGTCTCGGTGGGCTTAATAAGCCTACACAAGTACATAATACATACCTGGCCAACTTAATGTGCTGAACATCCGTAATTGTTGATTTATTACCAAGTCGCTTAAGATTAGGCCTTACACAAATCACATTTTGAAATGTCAAGATATATCACCATTCAATCAAATAGATTAAACCCTATGTATGCACATGTAATTCATCTATTTCATCCCAATTTAAGAGTATATACCCCTTCATATTTAAAAACATCAATGCTACTTTTAGTTTAATCAGTCGAACTAAAACATAACACTATAATCACATTCGGTTTCCATATTTGGAAGCACATATTCATGTTTTCATCTTACATAAACAATTTGATAGAGTCAATACTCGTTGAATATAACTTATAACCATCTCATAAGTGATTCCCCAAGTACATTTGTAATACAAACGAAATCGAGTTCACATAGCAAGTAAGTATCACTTACCATATACTTAACCTTTGTACACTTATCGTTTCCATAGTTACCAATTACCAATTCAATCTTTCAATACCTCTAACCACTTAATCATATGCACTCATTTCGTGCACATACATAAATGTATATATGTATTTAGGAGCTTAGTTCTTTAGTTCATATTCACATTAATATTTCAAATAATCAAATCATGACAAGTGTTAAAGTTTCGTATACGTATATAAAGGACCAAACATATTCCTTATCACATATACATAAATGACCAAATGCAATTCATACCTTTTATTTGCACATCCTGTCGAATACAACTCAAATTAGTAAATTTTTATGAAACTAATTAAATCCTTATCTTAAATATATACAAATGGTCTTCGGTTTGAAATAATTCAAGGCACTTAGCCATAGTCTGCTAGGTTTAAAAAAAATCCGAATCCAGTTACCAGTACCAAGCCTGCGGGACTTTAAGCCTGGATATATCATCATAGTTAATTCACAAAGTTGTATACACATCAATTCACATACCTTCGATCTTTCCAACACGGAAACACATTAATAAGGTATCACTTCATTCGAACTTATTCGTATCTCAATATAGCTAGTCTCATTTCACAAGAGCCATTAGGCCACATCACGTAGTCAGCGAGTCTTAACACGGATACTTTCCAAATTCCATGTATATTTAATCACATGTTACCACATTTCACACAAACTATCACCATTGTAATTCATTAACCTCATTCGAATATAAGCATATAGCATGTACCTTAACTTCATGTCATAATATCATTCGACTTTAATACATATTTATATATATATCCCTTTCAATAAACTTCCATCTAAATAAGAAAATACACACATGACTTACATTCTTCTCATGACAACCATTCGGCTAAACAACATATAAGTCACTACACCTTCAATTTATAAAACTATCAACACATATTACATATACATTGCTTACGTTTATAAAATAGCCATTCTGATAACTTGCACACATTTAAATTTTAGCCATTTTGGCCTCACCACCTATATATTTATCTTGTACATCAATTCAGCAATAGCTTATAAGCAACTCAATTAGTTTCATCAATGTTTACAACAAAATCACAGATTCACTACAAGCTGTTTTCTTGAGCAACAATCATTAAATTATTTGTAACTGGAGCTACGAAACTCCAAATGAAGTGCCGTAAATTTTCCCCGAAAATAGACTCAAATATCTTCTATCCATAAAATTTTCAGGATTTTTGGTTTGGCCAATCAAAACCAGAATTTTCTTAAAGTTTCCCCTATTTCACTGTTTGACTATACTGACCACTCTTCACTATGAATCAAATTTCTCATTGTACAGATTTCAAAATATGTTCTTGTTTATTTCATTTGAAACTAGAATCATTAAGGAGTCTAAGAATATAAATTTTATCTTATAACAATTTTTTTACTATTTATAATGATTTTCTAAAAACAGAACAGGGGATTTCAGATTCATTCTGGCACTGTCACACACAACTTTAAATATCTCTCTATAGGAAATTCCTTTGCTTGCACTGTTTATTTTATAAGAAACTAGACTCATTGAGCTTTGATTACATATTTTATTCAGTCTCTAATTCCACTCCAACAATTTATGGTGATTTTCAAAAATCACGCTACTGCTGCTGTCCTAAGCAGATTATTACAATTTGCTCTTAAATTTCCAAGTCCAAACACTTAAGAACTTACCATTTGAGTTTAAAACATATCATCATATATAAGTACTTCTTATTATCACATACAAACCATAATTGAAATATCACTTTTCTAATAACCAATCAGCTAAGGCTCATAGAAGTAACTTATTCCTTATCATTTTACTATAGGTAATTTCACCAATTCATAGTCCCATCTTTACCCGTATTCCATATCATTCTTCATTATAACTAAACTTATATGCTAGAAACTTACCTTAAGAGTTGTCGACGACTATAATTCTACGGCTATTCGCTTAGTTTTGCCTTCCCTTTTTCTGACTTTTGTCCTTGATGCTCTTGAGCTAATGATTAACAAATTTACAAATTAAAAAATTCTACCATGACAATTATAGCCGAATAACATAGACTAAGAAATTAATGTACATATAAAACGTATACATATATAATTAGCTCAACTTTCAATAATTCAATTTGCTAATTAAAACATAGAAATTTATAACCAATTCAAAATTCCTTAACAATGGCCGAATATCAAAAGGGCTATCAAAGGACATCATCAACTAACTAACAAGCTTCAATTGTAATTCAAAACTTAAGTTCACATTCGGCCATTATAAGCAAAACAACCATTCAAAGCTCACTTCAATTATTTAACAAATAATACTAATGTTTAATACTATCTCCCAATTTGGTATGAGTTACCGAATGAAATTAAACTCCTAATTCATGCACTAAAATCACATTCGGCACAAGCAAACTTCATTTCAATTATGCCACTCTTAAACTTATCCATAATACCCTAAGTTCATTTAGTAGCCAGGCAACAATTATACAAAAACAACAAGCATTTAACAACAATGTACTTAACCAATTCCTTAAGCATACATTCGGCAATATATATATTAATGACTAAAACACCTAGGCCGATTCTAAAACATCCATAAATCTTCATCATAGCACATGTAACTAGCTCAAATCTCAAACCATCTAATATACTATCAAAATATATATAATATTATAACCAATTTACCATTCCTTAATATGACCGAAGGTAAGCTTTACATGAACTTTGAAAATCCTTACAAACATCACTTATTTCTTAAAATTAAAACTCAATTCTATCAATTCAAAACTCCATTCAGCAATTAAACATGAATTACGAGCTTTAAAACAAAATTTCCACATTTCTCTTAAATGGTCGAATGCCCTATGATCACTTAATCTAGAATTAAAATCATGGGTTATCTACCACATGTCATTAACAACCAAATTTCATAATCAATTTGACAAAAATCACATTACATACCTTTAGAATTAGATCTATGCATATGGCCGATTATTTGAGCTTCACTCCCTTATTCTTTCTTTACCACAGCAATGAAGAAGAAGAATGAACCAAACTTTGTTTTTTTTTTCACCCCAAAATATTTTATTTATCTTTTCTTTATAAATTAAGGCCATATACTATTAATATACTTACTTAAATTCATTTTCTATGCACCCTAATCATTATGGCCGGCCACTACTTCTCAAAATGGGGTATTTGACATGCAAGTCCCCATTTTGAGAATCATGCACTAATTAGTCTTCAAATTAATTCATCATTTTTTTTTGTTTCTCACACAAGGCTTTTGACTAAAATTCACATTCAACTAACAGAATTTAAGCATCAAAATTTCACACATGCACTATCACACATAGTAGATATGAATTTTAATATTTAATAAATTTTATAACTCGATTTTGTGGTCCCAAAACCAAATCTCGACTAGGGTCAAATTAGGGATGTCACATTTATAAGTTATAAATGCCATTTTCATATGGCCAAAATATTTACAATACAAAACATAACTATCACCGGCCTAACCTATACATACCATATCAACGCCAAAAATATAACTGTACCAAAAAGATCGATAGTATGGTGAATTGCTGTTGATCCCCGAGTCGATGGCCAAAATCAACAATCTATAAAACAAAGAAATAAGGAACAGAGTAAGCTTTCGAGGCTTAGTAAGTTTTAAGCATTTCAAACAATTAAAAACTTGTTATTTAAATCAAACATTAAGTATCACAAAACTCGTATTCTAATTGTAAATCACTTGACCGAATATACACAAGTACACTAGTTATAAAGCCTATTGGCCGAATATATATATATATATGAATACACAAGAAATTTCCAGCACATATTTCATTATACTATATGGCTCATACAATTACTTTAAGTCACATACTTTTATATAATGACATACATTGACCGAATAGGTCATTCTCTTATTCTTAGATACCGTATTCATCCACACGTGTATATATATATCGTTCTTTGATCTTAATAATTCACTTTAAAATCAATTCACATATGAGTACATAATACGTACCTTAACATGTTAAATATATAGTACTTACTCGACGATGATTTTTCTGCAGATATTCAATGTCGTAATCTTACTTAATTTACTAGCATCAATCCTGTCAAGTCTTAGAACTTGAAACAAATTTCTAGCACCAACATACAGGAATTTAAACCCAGTATAATACCAGCTCGTAGCCTGCGGGTCTTTAAGCCCGGATACAGTTCTAGCACGAAGCTTGCGGGTCTTTAAGCCCGGATAACATTCCAGCATATAGCCTGCGGGTCTTTAAGCCCAGATACAATTCCAGCACGAAGCCTGCAGGTCTTTAAGCCCAGATAACATTCCTCAAGTATCATGCATATTTAATCATATATTAACACATCTCATTTAACATGTCACATTAGTAGTCATTTGCTACATGCGAATATAAGCTCCATATGAACACCATCAATTACATTTCGGTTTAAAATTTATACAAAAATATCTCATATACATTTCATTAATCAAGCTTAACCCGTATTGACCATTCGACCATAGTTCATATACTTAGATTATTTATCACACAACTATTTATCACACAACTTAGTTCAAGTAGACTCAAAAGTTCATAATTCATCTAATATACACATATCAAGGCATCATAAATTTTATACTAAAGGTGATTACTCAAAACTTACCTCGGATATTTTGAACAGTTGCGGATAGGCTACTTGATTGCTTTCTCCTTTCCCCTATCTAATTTAGTTCCTCTTTGCTCTTGAGCTTAATTTAAACAAATGATTTTGTTTAAATACTTACTCAACTTTAATTCTTTAATAGTCACATTTGACAATCATATATAACTTCAATGCATATTATGTTTTATAAAATATGCCATGACTCGATTTCATGCTTATAATATCAATATCTAATTCGCATACACAAACAAAGGTTCACATAACTTACCATGCTTTCATATACACGAATTTAACTATATATATATAATATATATATGTATATCCGAATGTCTCTATGTCACAACGTACATACATAAGGCATATATATATACCTATGTGTGACTCTCACAATTTAATCGATTACTCATTTTATGCACAACCACGTATACACACATATATATATTACATGCCTTAATATCATATATACCCCATTCGGCCCTAACTACTCAAACTTAGCCTTCATAGTCAATTTCCATTTCATGACCAAATGTAGCAAATTGCACATAGGTTTCACCTATGCCAAACAATGACCGAATTACTCAATCACATTTATAGCCGATTCTATCTTGCTCATATTAAGGTCATAACTCATTTAAAATAATTTCTAATCTTTCGCACTCTCATATCCAATATTATAATCAATGCCGAATGCTTAAACTTAACTAAACTAAAAATTTACCCTACATCACCTTAATAAACCACTACCTATTCTTCAACACATCGTATGCAAAGTAATTAACACCTATACGTCATACTGAATTTGCTAACCCACATAGTCCTTGACCGAATGTTATCAATTCAAGCCACAAATATTATTCATTGAGACACCTTCAATGACCACATTCGGCACCTCCCTAAAAACACATACTAACCTCAACTTTCAAGTTAAAAACAATTAACAACTAACCATATCCTACATTACTATCCATTTTAATGACATTAAAATATCTACTAAGAGTTTCAAGCTTCTTGGCCGAATTTCAAACCATGGAATAGGTAGAATTCAAACTAATCATCTCAATTATGCATAAAATTTCAAGAATGGCATAGTACATACCTCATTCTAGCTATCATCTAAGCCGAAAATTAAACAAGAATTCTTCTTCTTCCTTACTTCAAGTTACGGCAATGGAGGAGCAAAGATGAACCAACTTTGGTTTTTCCTTCCACTAACCCAATATTTTATTACTCTTTATTCTTTAATTCATTTTGTAAATAAAATGTTAATATAAAAATACATATAATATATATTAATCAATATCATGGCCGGACACTATCCAAAAATAGGTAATTTGACATGCAAGTCCACCTTTTTGACATCATGCATTAATAGATCACTTTAAAATTTACCTATCACATTTCACAAATGTCTCACATAAGTCCTATTTAAAAATTTCACATACAAATGACAAAATCAAAGCATGAGACTTTCACAAATGCATTTACACATATAATAAGCATAGAATATAACGGTTAATTATTTTTATAACTCGATTTTGTGGTCCCGAAACCACTTTTCGACTAGGGTCAAATTAGAGCTGTCACAATGAGTTAGGCTTTGTATGCTCGATTTAAGTTCTTATTGAATGTGAATGAATTACATTTACTGTAATGATATGATTATTTGATAATGACTGTTCTGAATGTTATTATAAGTCCGGTAATGCCTCTTAACCTATTTCGATGACGGTTACGAGTAAGGGGTGTTACAGCCCATTTTTGGGTCAAATCAGAACAGTGGTTTCGGGACCACAAATCCGAAGTAGAAATATTTATTTTATTATTTCTTTAAGGTTACAACATGATAGAATAATCGTGTGAAAATTTCGTTAAGAAATTTTATCAATTGAGTGTCCAATTTGACTAGATGGACTAAATTGCAATAGGTGCAAAATTTGAGTTCTGAAGGCTAAAGGTAGTAAATTGTTATGAACTTTTAAATTAGAGGTCCTTAAATGGTAATTATACCATTATATCTTAGTATGGAAAAAATGGATATGGTTAGGAAAAATTTCAAAGTTTAAGTGAAGGGCATTTTGGTCATCTAGTAAATAAAGACAAATTAACTAAAATAAAAGATGTCATCTGTTCATCCTGGGAGTACAAAGATGTATAATGATCTGAATGAATTGTACTAATGGCCAGGTATGAAACGAGACATCTCAGAGTTTGTAACAAGATGACTGATTTGCCAACAAGTGAAAGCCGAACATCAAGTGCCTTCGAGTTTACATCATCCTGTGACTATACCCGAGTGGAAATGGGATAGAGTTACGATAGATTTCGTATCAGGGTTACCTCTGACTCCGAAAAATAAAGATGATGTATGGGTCATTGTTGATAGATTGACGAAATCGACTGATTTATTCAGGTACGTTTCGATTACTCACTTGATAAGTTAGCTAACTTGTACATTGTGAAATTGTTAGATTGCACGGAGTGCCTACTTCTATTATTTCGGATAGAGATCCGAGGTTTACGTCATGATTTTGGAATAAATTGCAAGAAGTGTTAAGTACAAAATTGAATTTTAGTACTGCGTTTCACCCGCAAACCGATGATCAATCTGAGAGAGTGATTCAAATTCTCGAATATATGTTTCGTTGTTGTGTTTTAGAATTCAAAGGTAGTTGGAAGAAATATTTACTATTGGTCAAATTTGCTTATAACAACTGTTTTCAATCGAGTATTAATATGGCACCGTATGAAGCATTGTATGGCTGCAAGTGCCAAACTCTGTTGTACTTGACTGAGCTTAGTGAGAAACAGATTCATGGAGTTGATTTGGTCAGAGAAACTGAGGAGAAAGTAAAAGTAATTCGTGATTGTTTGAAAGTAGCTTTAGATCGACAGAAATCATACTAGGATTTGAAATGAAAGGATATTGAATTTTAGGTTGGTGATAAAGTGTTTCTGAAAGTATCCCCGTGGAAGAAAATTCTTAGATTTGGTCGCAAGGGCAAGTTGAGTCCATGTTTCATTGGGCCGTATGAGATTATCAAAAGAATAGGGCCAGTGACATATCGACGAGCTTTTTCATCGGAATTAGAGAGTATTCACAATATGTTTCATGTGTCTATGTTGCGACGATACCGATCAGATCCTTCGCATTTGATTTCTCCAACAGAGGTTGAGATTTGATCCGATATGACATATGGTGAAGATGTAATGCATCGAATTTTGGGCCTAGAAGAAATGGGCTTCGCGTGTCGGAAGAATTGGAATTTAGTTGTGCAAGGGAATGACACAAATAAATGCCTGCTTCAGTAGTTAAGTGTCATGGGAAGTGCCTGAGAAGCCTTGGGTTCAAGCCTTGGCTCTTGCAAAATTTTGGTTTTTAAGGGATGAACCATGGCTCTGGCATGTAAGCTTTATAAATAATTATGGATGATTTATAACATAGAAAGAGCCTGTAGTGAGTGGCAAGGTAGCGTGTTGTGTAACTGTGAGGTTTGAGGTTTAAGTCTTAGAATGTGCAATGGAGTATTTATTTTGCTATTTGAGCTGTGTAGGAGGTAGAGTTAGATTGAGACTCTAAGGTTGAATTGGTCATGAGAGTTTGAATAAAGTTTGAATGGGAGGTTGGAGTGATTTATAGAGTGTATCATGGAGAGATATTAGGAGAAAATCAAGGAGTGATTTATGGAGAGATTTGAGGAAAATATGGGATTTTATGTGGGTTATTGTTATCTTGTGTTCAAAGAATTTGGTTCCCATTCTTTTCCCCAAAAAAATTATAGACGATAGTTTTCCTTTGCTTCTCAAGTCTGCCATTTTGTTCTTTGCCGATTTTTGCTAGATGGTTCTTTGCGATTTCTTTCAGTTCCCTTTTTGTTCTATTTTCTCCTATGGCAACATTTGCACCCTCCTACTCCCTTGCCGATTTTTCATTGTCTTCTTTTGTTTCTGCCAACTGCCTGTTGAACTTTCTTTTTCTTTCTTCTCACAGCTTTGGATTTTCCTTATAAGTCATTCTTTCCTTAATCCTTGGTTTTCGTTGTCGCAACTTGCCACCTTTGTTTTGGGTTCTTGCGTTATTGGTAAGTGTCGCAACTATGAAGTATTCTTTTCGTTTATGGATTTTTGGTGAATCGATCGACTGTTTTATTTGCGAAGGTTAAGGATTGGAATGACTCGGTTAGCGTTGGAGTAGTGTGACTCTACTGTTACGCGGTTGGTAGGTAAAGAGGCTAAATTTTGGTGGTGTTAAAGGAAAGGTTTTCTTTTTCCCTTGGATATGAAATGTGAATTGATGTTGGTATTGGGTCTTTACAGAATTGTTTGCGGCGAATTGTGGAGTAGTAAACTATCTTGTTCGGATCTGCAGGTCCCGGAGTGCTCGATAGTGTTTTACAGCAAATCGCATTAGGTGTGTAGTAGTACCATATTTGATAATCGGTCAAAAGCTGAAAAAGTGTATGAATCCTCACACATTGATTTGACCATAGGTCGGCAAATGCCGAAATGCCGAAATACCGAGAAGTTGAAAAGTTGAAAGGAGGGGCTTAGTGTAACACCCCTAACCCCAATCCGATCGCTGGATTAAGGCTAAGAGGTATTACCGAACTAAACATTTAATTATCTCATTCACAGTGTCAATAAACATAAACAGAGATCGAGCTGAAATACATACTGATATTTAAGTTATACGCCATTTTCGTATGGCCAAAATATTTACAATTTCAAAACATAGTTATCATCAGCCTAACCTATACATGCCATATCGAGTCCAAAATATAACTGTACCAAAAAGATCGATAGTGTGATGAACTACTGACGATCCCCGAGTCGGTGGCCAAAATCAACAATCTATAAAACAGAGAAATAAAGAACAGAGTAAGCTTTCAAAGCTTAGTAAGTTTTAAGCATCACAAACAATTAAAAACTTATCGAAAATCGAAACATTCATTTAAACAGACTTATTCTCAATTCAAATTGCTTCATGGCCGAATACACATAAACATATACATAGATTTCTCAGCACATATTTTTCTTCTACTTAAAATTCATAAGATGCATTTAAATCAAATAATCTCATATATTAACAACATTTGACCGAATAGGTCATTGTTTTACTTGTAGATATAACAATCATTCACACTTAAGTATCATTCTTTAATACTAATAATTCACAAAATCATTGACTGAATGTACATGAGTACATAAAGAAATTTTAACATATAATTCATATACAAATATACCATGTCCGATTAAATCATTCTCATATTCGCAAATATAACCATCAATCATATTTATATATATTATTCTTTGATGCTAATGATTCACTTCGAAATCAATTCACCGATGAGTAAGTAATACGTACCTAAACATTTTAAATGTATAGTACTTACTCGACGATGGTTTACTGCGAACATTCAATATCGTAATCTTACTCAACTTACTGGCATTAGGCTTGTCAGGTCTTAGGACTTGAAACCAATTACCAGCACAAGCCTGCGGGAATTTAAACTTGGTATAATACCAGCTCGAAGCTTGCGGGACTTTAGCCCGGACATATTTCCAGCATGTAGCCTGCGGACCTTAAGTCCGGATATAATTCCAGCACATAGCCTGCGGACCCTAAGTCCGGATATAATTCCAGCACATAGCCTGCAGACCCTAAGTCCGGATATACATCACTGAATGTCATGCATACTTATTCGCAAGAAAATTCAATTCACATAACATCTCACAATCATAGTTCATTTATTCCATTCAAATAATAGCATAACATGGGCACCATTCATATAACTTTTGGCTCAATAACATACATAAGAATATATGTCCATTTTACTTTCCAAGCTTAACTTCTAATGTCTATTCGGCTTTAAGCCTTAAACCTAAATTATTTGTCACTCAACTATATTCAAATAGAATCAATAGATCGCAGTACAGTTATCATACACATATCAAGACATTATCAATTACGTACTAAATGTGACTACTCAAAACTTACCTCGGATATACTTGAACGGTTGCGGAAAGGCTACTCAATTACTTTCTCTTTTCCCCTATCCAACTTCAACCCTCTTTACTCTGGAGCTTAAATTAAAAAATTTTAAACTAGTCATTATTCGACTATTCAAGCATTTCTTTAGAAATATAATATATATATTCGACTTTCACACACATAGATCATAGTAAGTTTATAAGAAAACATTAAGCAACTCCTTAACAAATTTTTATCAATGATTACCACATAATCACAAATTCACAATAAGCTGTCTTCCTGAGCAACAGTCACTAAATTATTTATAATTGGAGCTACGAAACTCCAAATCAATTACCGTAAAATTTCCCTGAAAATAGACTCATATATATTTTATCCATAAAATTTTCAGAATTTTTAGTTTGGCCAATCAATAACAGATTTTTCTTAAAGTTTCCCCTGTTTCACTGTTTGACTAATCTGACCACCCTTTAGTACGAATCAAATTTCTAATTCTACAGAAGTCAAAATATGTTCTCGTTGATTTCATTAGAAACTAGACTCATTAAGCTTTAATTACATATTTATTCAGCTTCTACCTCCACTCCCACAATTTATGGTGATTTTCCAAATTCACGTTACAGCTGCTGTCCCAAGCAGATTTACTACAATTTACTCTTTCACAACTCTTTGCATTCATATTATTTAAACATGTATATCACCAATCAATTTCATCACAATTCTATAATTTCACTTAAGCATAATCTCAATACAATACATAGTGTTCAAATCATTATTCAAGTTCAAATTCGGGTAGCACACATATACATACTA
The DNA here is from genome assembly GCF_007990345.1 of Gossypium hirsutum. Taxonomy (NCBI): domain Eukaryota; kingdom Viridiplantae; phylum Streptophyta; class Magnoliopsida; order Malvales; family Malvaceae; genus Gossypium; species Gossypium hirsutum. The sequence continues at coordinate 76,829,857 of NC_053430.1, read as the reverse complement.
GCAACTAAGTATTGACATTGCATTTCATACTATAACCGAATGTATAGCTCATCAAAATATATTTATTCATGTTCCCTTAACACATATTGGTCAACTAGATCATGCATTATTCTTTGGCACATTTGGTCATTAAAGCAATCACCTATTTAACTTTCAAGCATTTTTATACTAACATATCTCCCAAGGCCGAATTCATATACAATCTTTAGTACTCATTTAAAGTTAATATTTTAAGTAATTTATATACACAACATTAGCCAAATATCCATTTACTAAGCATTTTAACAAATTTTCTATTACCAAATAAATCACATATATATAACACTACTCATTACACATATACATCAACTAAAAAAAAAATCCCACTCCTTAGCTATTGCCGTATGCTTATATAAGTCTTGAGTCATCTTTAACACATTTATCAATCTTCCAATTCAACTTAATACAAAAAAAATATCATTTAAACAGCCAACACCAAAACATTGGTTCAAATGGACCTAGCCGAATACCTCACTTAGCTAAATGATTCACACAAATCACTAATAGCCAACTCAAATTCATCCTTAATTTAACTTATAATTGTTCATATTCGGCATATTAAACTCTAGCATGCCTTTAGATATTAATTTCTAGCACGCATTCGAATACTTTTCGAGCTAACAACAATTAAATTTTCAGACAATTTAGCCACCTACATTCTTTCATCAAATACTTGTTTCTTAGTTTCAACTATTAATAACATTACTAAAATTGAAACTTTTGGACAGCAATATAAATAGCAATTTAAATAGTTTTAAGCTCCCAAATTTTTAAACTCCTCAAGCATAAACCGAACAGCAATGCATGTTAGTTCTAACCATATTTATTTTGTGCATTTTACCCACAGTACAAGATATGCAAAATTTAACAGCAACCAGAATCAGGTGACATCCTTAATCTTTTTCTCTTCAAAAATCTTCCATAGCCGATTACTCGTATCACTACTAAAAAAATCAAAATTTTGACATGGCTAAGTTAGGGACTTAGTAACTAACTTAATATATGCTATAATTTCAAAAATAAACATAAATTTCATACCTTAATTCTAGCTCAAAAGTGACCGAATGGCTATCTCCCCTTTCTTCTTTAAGGTTCAGCTAAGCAAGGAAGAAGATGAACCAAACCTTTTGTTCTTCTTTTCTTATTTCAATTAATATTTTTTTATTTCAAAATAATGCAAATTCCTATTATAATATTTAATTAAACATATATATTGCCCATCAACAATCATTATGGCCGGCCACCATAATCAAAAATTGGATATTTGACATGCAAGTCCAAACTTTTTGTGACATGCATTAATTGACCCCTTTTTAAAATTACCTATCACCTTCCACAATTATTTCACATAAGTCCTATTTAATAATTTCACATACAAATGACAAAATTAGAGCATGAAACTTTCACATATGCATGTACACATATAATAAGCATAGAATATAACAATTAATTATTTTTATGACTCGGTTTTGTGGTCCCAAAACCACTTCCCGACTAGGGTCAAATTAGGGCTGTCACACTTAGAGCATGCGATTGCACGCACGGTAAACCGAGCCCACGAAACGTGGGTGTATGGCGAAAAAGGCCACCATGAACGAATTCATGGGCTTAGGCCATAATGGGCCGAATGGGCCCACTTGTGTAAATCTGACTGTTAGGTGGAAAATAGTGGGGCTTGTCATGTTGCGCACATGGCATAGGCCATTCTGGGCCTCAGTAGGCTGAAGTGGGCTATGTGGGCCCAATGGACTCGTGGGCCTCGCATGGATAAAATCCTTAATAAGTGACAAACTTTGGACTGGGCTGTGTAGTATGCATAGCCGTAGCTAATCCTGGGCTAATTGGGCCGTACGAGCATGTGGGCCCATTTGGGCCGAATAATGAGCATTGGGCCCATTTTCACCGATAGGGCTGTTAGGGTTGTAAAAGTCACTCGGGGAAACTGTAAACCTTCGAATGAGCCGATAAGCATGTTTAGGCCAAACTGTTTAGATTACTGAAATACCCCTGATTTGTAAAATTACCGAAATACCCTAATTTGTAAAATTACCAAAATATCCCTAGATTGTAAAATTATCGAAATACCTCTGGTTTATCAAATTACCTAAATTCCCCCAATTTATAAAATTATCGAAATACCTTGTAGTGTAAAATTACCAAAATACCCCTGTAGGGTAAAATGACTGTTTTGCCCTTGTGGGTAAATGACTGACTTGGACTATGAATTTGATTGAATTGACTGTGATTGTATGACTGTGCTCTACTGACTTGACAATGGTTGTATGACTGATATGTTTTTAATATATGTTTAAATGATTGTTAGTACGCATGGCCATTTTGCATACACGTGTGATGATTGAGCATGACATACACGACATATTGCATGGGGTTGGGACATTGATACGGGGGAAGTTCTGATAAGATCGCACGGGTCGCATGAGACGACTGCGGATCCAATACTGATCTGTTAAGGTTGCATGGGTCGCATGAGACAACTGTGGACCGATGAACGGCTTAGTGTTGTTTAATCTGATTATGGCTCTATGCCAACCTAAATATGGCTCTATGCTACGTTGATTATGACTTTGGGCAAATCGTATTTACTAGTGGCTATGTGCCTATCATATTTATCGATGACTCTGTGTCGATCATATTTACCCATAGCTGTGTGCCGAACTTATTACAGTTACCGATGGCTTTGTGCCAATTATAATACCACTACTAAAGGCTTAAAGCCGTATATGTACTAGCAGCTTTGCTGGGATTTCAGTTAGTGCTGCAACCGGTGTTAACATTGTAAGTGTAGGGATAGCGTGGGTGAGTTATTCCCCACAGGTAGTGCAGGGTTGGTCGGAGGTAAGTGCAGGGTTGGATGGTGTAACATCCAGAAATAGGGCCTAGTCGGAACAGTGGTTTCTGGATATGATATGTGAGTTGGTTGATATATGCTCAGTATATGATATGCATTTCAGATTAATAATTTTAAAATTTTATAACTAATGCTCATGTACACTTTAACAACAAATTGTGCATGCTCCATAATTACCAACAATCAACTCATATAGTTATTTAATAACTATGGTATTCGAAATTATAACTATGAATCAAACAAGTTACCTTATTTAATTAATCAGTATCATTACACTCAAATAATTCATATCATATCTGTACAAATTAATAACCCAAATTCATAAGCAAAACCAACATTACCGAAGGTTATATATAAAACCAATTTCATTTCCTTATCTATACGGTTGACACAATTCATTTGTACATATTCGTAAGCTTACAAATAACTAACGAATTTATATAGCCATACACATATTGATAAGTCGTAATTTATACATATTTTTATCCCATTCTTAGCATATTTTTGGATGAATTATCATTAGATTTGTGGAATTCGATGCTCGCAATCCTTTAATTTCATGTTTATACTTAGGTGAGCATAGGAGAGCAAAAAGAGCGAAAAACGGGCCAAAAATGAAGAAAATAGGTCAATGTGGGAAATCAACACGGCCTAGACTTCCTAGCACGGGTAGACCACATGCCCATGTCTATTTAATAGATTGTAACACGGCCTAAGCCACGCCACATGGCTGTGTCTATTTAGCAGACTCTAAACACGGCCTAAGCCACCTCACACGGGCGTGCCCTGTCGAGCCCAAGTTTAGTTCTATTTGAAAATGGCCACCTTTGAGGGTTTGGAAGCATCCAAAAGCCTATTTAAACATCCTGGAGAAGGAACTTAGGGACACACGGAGTAGGAGGCAAGGAATTACTCGGAGAAAGCTGTTTGATCCATCTTAGAAGTTGAATTCTCCTTCAAAACTGAAGATCTCTCTTCAATTTCCTTCAGAGGTTTTTGGGTTTTCTTTATGTTTTGTTATCATTATTCTTCTAAGATGTTTTCTTTTACACATATGAACTAAATCCCCTAAATACCTAAGGGGGATGAAACCTAAGACGAATCTTATTATTATTTTCTTAATTATATGATAAAACTTGATTTGTTCTTAATTATGTGTTCTTAATTCTTGCTTTAATATTCCAGGATATTGATTCAAGTATTGATGTGCTTATTCAGAGGAGCAAAAGTCCCTATCTAAGAGTAGATCTAGCATAATTAAGCGGAGTTGATTGCACCCCTAGACATAGAGCGACATTAATCTGCCAGATTAGGGTCAAACCTAATAAGGGAATCCATAGATCAGGTTAATGCAACACTAGGGGTTTTAATTAGAAAGAGATTTCAATTAATCAACCAAGGGTTAGATGTTGTTAGTCTCAAGAGAGATAATAATATAAATTAGGGATTTCTACGGATCAAGTCAAGTGAATAAATCATCTAGTTCAGAGTCAAATAACAAGTGAAGTCTAGGTGGATTCTTCCTTGGGTATTGTCTAAATCAATCAGTTTTCCCAAAAGTACTTCCCCAATTTAAGTTTTGTGCATTCTTAGTTTAGTTAATTAGTTTAGTTAAAACAAATCCTCTTATTTTTAGGCTAGATAATAAAAAAAGAAGGTTAATACTAGTACTTTTAGTTCCTGTGGGTTCGATATTCCGGTCTTGCTATAAACTATACTACTGTTCGATAGGTGCACTTGCCTTTATCGTGATAATAGTTAGTTTTCAAGTACGATCAATCATAAATATAAAACTTATCACGAGACATCACATCAAGTTTTTAGCGCCATTGTCGGGGAACTAAAATATTAGGAACACTTATTTTTTATTACTTTAGCCATTTATTTTATTGGAATTTAAATTTTATTTTAGCTTTGTTAATTTTACTAAATTTTCTTTTGTTTTCTGCTGATAGGTTTTTATAGTTTATGACTAGAAGAAACCCGTCAGGACCATTACTCTTTGACAGTGAGATCGAAAGTACAGCTCGTAGAAACTGAAGAGAAATAAGGCGAAGCCTACAATATATAGAGGAAGGGCAAGAGGATAATAGTCAAACTGCAACCGAGGGGATGGCTGAAAATCAGAGTAAGCAGCTACCTCCTGTAGTTGCCGCAGATCCAATAAATCAGAATCCTGCTCCTCATACTATGTATGATTATGCTAAACCTAATTTAACAGGAACTAAATCGAGTATAGTTAGACCTGCTGTTGCTGCAAATAATTTTGAACTGAAACCTAACATGATTCAAATGATATAACAGTTTGTTTAGTTTAATGGTTTGTAAGACAAGGATCCAAACGCTCATTTCACAAATTTTCTGGAGTTTTGCGACACTTTTAAGATCAATGGCATTTCTGAGGATGCCATTCGCCTTCGGTTGTTTCCCTTTTCGTTGAGGAATAAGGCTAAATAATGGTTGCACTCGTTACCACGATGATCGATCACCACTTGGGAACAAATGCCCGAAAATTTTTTGCTTAAATACTTTTTGCCGGCTAAAACGGCTAAATTAAGGAATGATATTTCTTCTTTTATGCAGATGGATTTAGAAACACTCTATGATGCATGGGAGAGATACAATGATCTATTAAGAAAGTGCCCTCACCATGGGTTACCACTTTGGCTACAGGTTCAAACTTTTCACAACGACTTGAATCCTTCGACTAGACAGATGATTGACGCAGCTGCTGGTAGAACTATCAATAATAAAACACCTGAAGAGGCTTATGAATTTATAGAAGAGATGTCACTGAATAATTATCAATGGCAAGTCATGAGGACAAAATTGATGAACACAGGCGGCATTTTAAAACGTCGATTTGGTCACTATGATCTCTAATCATGTAGAACTTTTGAAAAAATTGATGGTTTACTTAGCTCTTCTTAGGTTCACCCAGTAATGCAATGCGATGCAAGTGGAGGTGGAACGAGTAATTTAGGATACCCACCCTATGGCCACAATATGGAAAACGAGCAATTAAATTATATGGGTAATAATCCTTGACCTCAAAATAACCCTTATAGTAACACTTACAATGCAGGTTGGAGGAACCCCCCAAATTTCTCATGGGAAGGCCAAGGGAATCAGAGACCGCCACCCCCTCCAGGCTTCCAACAACAACCTTACCAACAAGAGAAAAAGCCGAACCTTGAGGAGATGATAACAAAATTTATTTCAATAGTGGAAACCCATTTTCAGAACATTGAAACTGCACTTAAAAATTAGCAAGCATCGATCCAAGGGCTCGAGAATCAAATTGGACAGCTGGCTAAGATGATTTCAGAGAGACCACCAGGAAGTCTACCTAGTAACACCAAACCCAATCCAAAAGAGCATGTCAAAGCAGTTACACTAAGGAGTGGAAAAATGTTAGTTGAATTTGAAAAGAAGCCACTACAAGAAGCTGACAGAAACAAGGGAGAATAAGTAGAACCCGAAAACAATGACAATCCAATGCCAAAGGAATATAAACCACCAATCTCATATCCAGTAAAGTTGAAGAAAGACCGCATGGATGCACAATTCGGTAAATTTCTTGAACTTTTTAAACAACTGTATAGTAACTTACCTTTTGTTGAAGCTATATCATAGATGCCTACATATACAAAATTTTTAAAGGAGCTTCTAACAGATAAAAGGAAGTTTGAAGACTTATCTACAGTGGAACTTAACGAAGAGTGCTTGGCCATACTCCAAAATAAACTGCCAACCAAACTGAAAGATCCAGGAAGTTTTACTATTCCCTGCTTAATTGGTAGTTTGAATATTGATAAGGCACTAGCTTATTTAGGCGCTAGCATTAATTTGATGCCATATAAAATGTTTAAACAACTTGGCCTTGGGGAACTTAAACCCACTAGGATGAGTATCCAACTAGCTGATAGATCTGTTAAATATCCTAGGGGTATTATAGAGGACGTACTTGTAAAAGTAGATAAATTTATACACCCTGTTGATTTCGTTGTGCTGGACATTGATGAAGATGTTGAAGTGCCTTTAAGTTTAGGGCGTCCATTTTTAGCCACTGCTAGGGCTGTTATTGATGTGGGTTATGGTAAATTTGTATTTAGAGTAGGTGACGAAGAGATTATTTTTAAAATTTATGATGCCATGAGATTTTCTAGGGAACAGGATGACTCATTTATTTTATTAACTCTATTGATCATGCTACTCAAGATTCTTTTCAGGAAATCGTACATAAGGACACGTTGGAACTGTGTCTTGCCTAAGGAGAGGAGGTAGATGATGATGATTATGAGATATGTAAGATAAAAGCTGAACTAAATTCCAATGAACCCTCCCCAAAACAAGCAGAATATGATGGTATTAAAGTAAACAATGAACTTAAGCAAAAACCTTCTATTGAAGAACCTCCCAAACTGGAACTTAAATAATTGCCAAATCACTTGGAATACGCATTCCTTGGAAATAATTCTACATTACCAGTGATTATTGCTTTTAACTTGCAACCCAAGGAGAAAGAGGAATTGCTCCAAGTATTAAGAGAACGCAAAAGAGCTATAGCTTGGAAAATTTTTGACATTAAAGGGATCAGCCCTTCTTTTTGCGCCCACAAAATTTTAATGGAAGATGATTATAAGCCATGTGTGCAAGCTCAAAGACGACTGAACCCCAACATGATGGAAGTTGTTAAAGCTGAGGTAATTAAACTCCTAGATGCTGGAATAATTTATCCTATTTCTGACAATTCTTGGGTATGTCCAGTGTAGGTTGTTCCTAAGAAAGGAGGCATGACTATTGTAACCAATTAAAAGAATGAATTAATCCCAACAAGGACAGTCACAGGTTGGAGAGTTTGCATTTACTATAGGAAGCTGAATGACGCCACAAGAAAATATCACTTCCTCCTTCCATTCATTGACCAAATGTTGGAAAGATTATCCAGGCACATGTACTACTACTTTTTAGACGGTCTCTCTGGTTATTTTCAAATCCTAATAGCTTCTGAAGATCAAGAAAAGACGACATTCACATGTCCATATGGTATGTTTGCTTATCGTAGAATGTCTTCTGGATCATGTAATGCTCCTGCTACTTTTCAGCGCTGCATGATGGCCATTTTTGACGAACTCGTGGAAGACATCATGGAGGTATTTATGGATGATTTCTCGGTATTCCGTAACTCTTTCCATATTTGCCTTAAAAATTTGAAACGGGTTTTAATAAGATGTGAGGAAATGAACCTTGAACTTAACTGGGAAAAATGTCACTTTATGGTTCAAGAAGGTATCGTGTTAGGACATAAAATTTCTAGTAAAGGGATTGAGGTCGATAAATCTAAAATTGAAACAATTGAAAAACTACCTCCCCCTAGTTCGGTTAAAGCTATTAGAAGCATTTTAAGACATGCTGGTTTCTATAGAAGATTTATTAAAGACTTTTTTAAAATAGCTAAGCCTTTGACTAAATTTCTAGAAAAAGATGTGCCTTTTAATTTTGATCAGGAATGTTTAAAAGCATTTAGTACTTTAAAGAATAAATTAATTAATGCTCCAATTATAATCACACCTGATTGGAATTTACCTTTCCAACTAATGTGCGATGCGAGTGATTTTGTAGTAGGTGCAGTTTTGGGACAATGAAGAGACAAGCATTTTCAACCTATTTATTTTGCTAGCAAAACTTTGACAGCCGCACAAGAAAACTACACCACCACGGAGAAAGAGCTGCTAGCTGTGATTTTCTCATTTGATAAATTTAGGCCATATCTAATATTACTTAGAGTTGTCGTTTATATTGACCATTCTGCTCTTCGCTACCTTTTAACTAAGACTGATGCAAAACCTTGACTTATTCGATAGATTTTGTTATTGCAGGAATTTGACTTGGAGATTCAGGAGAAGAAAAGAGCTAAAAATCTCGCAACTGACCATCTTTCTAGGCTCGAAAATTCAAGTACCAAAGAGCCAGATAAAGTTGAAATAAATGATTCATTTCCTGAAGAATAATATTTTGCTATATCTGATCTTGAGGTACTTTGGTTTGTAGAAATTGCGAATTTTTTAGCCGCTAACATTATCCTAAAAGGGTTGGCACATTAGCAAAAGAAGCGATTCTTTACTGATATGAAAAACTACTTTTGGGAAGACCCTTTCCTTTTTCGTATATGTGCAGAGCAAGTCATTAGGATATGCGTTACAAGCATTGAATATCTTGGAACATTGCCACTCAGGACCAACTAGAGGACATTACAGTGGAAATAGGACCACACATAAAATACTCAAATCAGATTTTTATTGGCCCACACTTTTCAAGACGCCAACAAGTATGTTGCTACTTGCGATAAATGCCAATGAATAGGTAATATCTCTAAACATGACGAAATGCCCCAGACATACATGCTCTCATATGAAATATTTGATATATGGGGTATTGATTTCATGGGTCCATTCCCCAGATCGTTTGGGAATAAATACGTATTAGTAGCCGTCGATTATACGTCTAAATGGGTGGAAGCCCAAGCTTTACCTACTAATGATGCTAGAGTGGTAGTACGATTCCTTAAGAAACTCTTCTCTCGATTTGGAACACCAAGAGCAATTATCAGTGATAAGGGTACTCATTTTTGTAACACCCAATTTGATAAGACCCTTAAGAAATACGGAGCTCACCACAGAACAGCTACCCCCTATCATCCTCACACTAGTGGACAAGTCAAAGTAGCGAACTGAGAGTTCAAACGTATCCTAGAAAAGACAGTAGAATCAAATAGGAAGGATTGGGAAATGAAAGTAGATGATGTTTTATGGGCTTATAGAACTGCTTTTAAGACCCACATAGGAACATCCCCTTACAGACTTGTTTACGAAAAAAGTTGTCATCTACCGTTTGAGTTAGAACACAAGGCATTCTGGGCTATAAAATTTCTAAACTTTAATCCCAAACTTACAGGTAAAAATAGGTTGATGCAGTTGAACGAGTTAGATGAGTGGCGAACCAATGCATATGAAAATTCACATATATAAGGAAGCAACGAAGCGCCGCCACGACGCTCGTTAAGACAACGCAAGTAATTTGAAGTTGGAGATCTTGTCCTGTTATAGAACTCGAGGCTCAAATTGTTCCCTGGGAAGCTTAAATCACAATGGTCAGGTCCTTTTGTTGTCCAAACTGTCTTCCCATATGGCATAGTAGAGGTAAGTCACCCATCACAATGCACTTTCAAGGTAAATGGACATCGTCTCAAACTTTACAACGATGAGAATTTTAAAGACGATAGAGAGGAGCTACGGCTCCACGAAGTTCCCTAAATATACCCACAAGGTAGAGTCGAGCTTAGATTCTAAATAAGCACTTCTTGGGAGGCAACCCAAGCACTAACCTTACTAAATAGGGTTTAATTTTTCTTTAACCATTCATAGGCTAACTGTAGGAAATTTTGACATTTGACAGGGATGAACACAGCCTAGCCCACGAGCGTGCTTTAGGTCGTGCTCATAACACGGGCAGGGACACGGCCGTGCTATACGGCCGTGTGAAAACAGAGCAAAATTTTTCCCAAAACACGGGATTCGATACGTTGCCACGACCGTGTGACATGGCCATGGGCAATTCTGCCAAATGAACACAGGCGTTCGACACGCTCGTGCCCACCATCGGTGGTCGAGACTGTCAAAAGAACACGGGCGTGCGCATATTTACATAGGCATTGGAGAAGCGAACCACATCACGCACGGTCGTACGATACGACCATATGACCGCACGGCTTAGACACACGGGCATGTCCTCAGGCCGTGTGTCGATTTCTCATTTAGCGATAAACACAGGCTGGACGCGAGCCACACGGGCATGTGACACCGCCTTGTGAGACCCGTGTTGGGCTACACGGCCGTGCCTCTTTTTAAACTCATATTATTTTTATTTTTACTTTATTTCTATTTATTTTTGAAGACTCATGTTTATATTTTTAAACTCTACTTATCTTTATGATTATTATCAAATTATTCCCTTAATTCTCTTTCACGATGGTGTCTTCTCATTTATCCCTCAGAATCATTCCTTTCCTTCAACTTTATCTTCAATTCTCGCTCTCACTAATCCAGGGATTTCATCCACAATTTCAGGGCAGTTTCACTTCTCTCCCTCTCTTTTGATATTATCTTAACATCACTATTATATATCTTTGTACATTGAGGACAATGTACATCTTAAGTGTGGGGGGGTTATTTATAGCATTACTAGAAAACCCTTTAATTTTTATCTTGTCTCAAATAATTTTCTCATGTCATTATTAGAATAAATTTTGATTGACCCATGATTTTTATCAATATGTTTTGAATTAAATCATAAGTAAATGTGCATTGATTGTTTAAACTTTAAGATATTAAGGAATCAAATATGATAAGTTGAAATTTTTGAAAATTAAAATTGTTAGGTTGTCTCCCTGAATTGAGGTATTATCTTGAAGTTTTGAATTTACAGGTTTGACATCAAATACCTATAATTTTCGCGAGATTTTGAGCCTTACAAAGCATATATCTTTCTTGCTCACTAATTTTATTGGTTATGAGTGTGTCAACATTGATTGGTTATTCTAGAACTTGCATCAATTATTCATGTCAAGATCACACCTTTGATTTGGTATACTAAAATGATAGAGACACTTATGTTTTAACCCATTTACCCTATAAAAAACCTACCCACATAATTGACCCCTAGTGAACCCCTTTGGGCCTTAACTATTTTTTCTTAATTTTCCCCTTAATAGTAACCCATAACTTAACCCTTTTTGATTCATTGAGAATTTTTCTTATTTTATTGATTCCCTTTTTGTCGAGATTTAATTTGGTTAATTGCCTAACTATGTTCTTTTATTCGAATCACATAATTCTCTTTTATTTGATCTGTTCTTAAAAAAAATAGATACATAATAGTAGTAATTCTTTGTTTTTGAGCTTAAGTTGTTAATTCTGTATTCTGAGAAGAAGCTCGCACGTATTTAATTGATGACTAGTTATTTTTCTAGTTAGGTAATTTATCAAGCTAATATCGATTCTAACCATTTCTTTTTCAGCCTCAATCCACACCTTTAACCCAAGGCCCTATTACAACCCTTCAAAGACCTTTTGATTTGATTATCATCTCATTTATAGTGGTGGAGACTTGATTTTTATGCAAGCCTAAGGTAATAACTTTTCATGTTTGACTAGTGAGTGCTTAATTTGAACCCTAAACACATTGAGTGATTTGAGTGAACCTTTAGTGAGGATTTTAACCATTGTCAATTTGGAATCAAAGATAATTACTTAGATAAAGGGGGATGCCTATAATTTTATGATTAAAATGGTCGATTTTGACTATTTGAAACTTTAATGCTCTTTTAGTTAAATTTTCAATGCATGATTACTTGTGGATTATTTTGGAACATTATTGATGAGAATTATTGGTTGAGAAGAATCTATTTTGATCGTGAGTTGAGGATTTTGCTTGAGGACAAGCAAACGGTTAAGTGTGGGGGTATTTGATAAGTCGTAATTTATACGTATTTTTATCCCATGCTTAGCATATTTTTGGATGAATTATCATTAGATTTGTGGAATTTGATGCTCGTAATCCTTTAATTTCATGTTTTATACTTAGGTGAGCATAGAAGAGTAAAAAGAGCGAGAAACGGGCCATAAAACAGAGAAAATGGGTCAACGTGGGAAATTAACATGGCCTGGACTTCCTTACACAGGTAGACCACACACCTGTGTCTATTTAACAGCTTGTAACACAGCCTAAGCCACACCACATAGCCGTGTCTATTTAGCAGACTTTAAACACGGCCTAAGCCAACTCACACGGGCGTGTCGCACGGGCGTGTCGCACGGGCATGTCCCTATCGAGTCCAAGTTTAGTTCTATTCGAAAAAGGCCACCTTTGAGGGTTTGGAAGCATCCAAAAGCCTATTTAAACATCCTAGAGAAGGCACTTAGGGACACACAGAGTAGGAGGCAAGGAATTACTCGGAGAAAGCCGTTTGATCCATCTCAAAAGCCAGATTCTCCTTCAAGACTGAAGATCTCTCTTCAATTTCCTTCAGGGGTTTTTGGGTTTTCTTTATGTTTTGTTATCATTATTCTTTTGAGATGTTTTCTTTTACACATATGAACTAAATCCCCTAAATACCTAAGGGGGATGAAACCTAAGACGAATCTTGTTATTATTTTCTGAATTATATGATAAAACTTGATTTGTTCTTAATTATGTGTTCTTAATTCTTGCTTTAATATTCTAGGATATTGATTCAAGTATTGATGTGCTTATTCAGAGGAGCAAAAGTCCCTATCTAAGAGTAGATCTAGCATAATTAAGTAGAGTTGATTGCATCCCTAGACATAGGGCGACATAAATCTGCTGGATTAGGGTCAAACCTAATAAGGGAATCCATAGATCGAGTTAATGTGACACTAGAGGTTTTAATTAGAAAGAGATTTAAATTAATTAACCAAGGGTTAGATGTTGTTAGTCTCGAGAGAGATAATAATATAAATTAGGGATTTCTACGGATCAAGTCAATAAATCGTTTAGTTCAGAGTCAAATAACAAGTGAAATCTAGGTGGATTCTTCCTTGGGTATTGTCTAAATCAATCAGTTTTCCCAAAAGTATTTCCCTGATTTACGTCTTGTGCATTCTTAGTTTAGTTAATTAGTTTAGTTAAAACAAATCCTCTTATTTTTAGGCTAGATAATAAAAAAGAAGGTTAATACTAGTACTTTTAGTTCCTGTGGGTTTGACATTCCAGTCTTGCTATAAACTATACTACTGGTGCGCTTGCCTTTATCGTGATAATAGTTAGTTTTCAAGTACGATCAATCATAAATATAAAACTTATCACGAGACATCACATCACATCACATATACATATCAACCATAATATAAGCGCATATATATACATGTAAAAACATATAAGAGCTGAACTAACATATCATAATCAAATACCAAAGCACACATATCCTTTAGTCATTAATCCAATCTCCTTATATATATTTAAGTCCCAATATGTCCGACTTACCATAACAACAAATCAAATATTGTACATATCATTAATATAGTCCATAAGTGAACACGAATTTACCCCCTGCATATATCTTGATTTTTATCTAGCTAATACTTGATATATCTTAGCTCGATTAACAACCATTATATACCATATGACCGAAACACATAACAAACTTCACAAGCATCATATATCTTGGATACACTCTCAATATAAGCTCAAACCAAGATCAAATATACATCATAGCCAATTCATTCTTACCACATCTGAAATCATCAACCAACCTCAATACACAAACACAAATCACAAATTCTAATCATCCATCGCACATAGCATAATAACTAAAATAGACTTAAACCATAATTAAACCAAGACTGAACTCAAGCATAGAAGTTAAGCCATTTTCGCATGGCTTAAATTATACAAAACCAAAATTCAACATTTCAACTATAATCTAGCCTATACATGCCATAGGTTCGAATATTCAGCTTATAAAATACCAAAGACAGTTGATAGTGTGATAGACTTTGTTGACAATCCCCGAGCTCGTAACTTGAATCCAAAATCTATAAAATAGAAACAAATATTCACATATATAGTAAGCTTTTATAGCTTAGTAAGTCATAAGCAAATAAATAGCCCAATGATATAATCAACTCAATTAAACTAAACCAAATTATATTATCGCTATCACATTTAGTATCAAGCTACAAAGTTTATAATTGACATGTTTTCATACATAAATGTCACCTTGGCCAAATGCTCATATAGTTAAATTAACAAATTATCATTCAATTTCCAAAGCCAAAATGTCATTATATAAACAAATACACATACACTCGTATACACAAGCTCATGATTCAAAATATAACTTCAAACACATATACTAAATATATGGCCAAATCTTCATGATTATATACATACATATTCAAAGAACATTTCAATAATATTCATATTATATATTCACAAGACTGAATACACTTACCATGTTCACATTAATTATTCCTTAACTTCTTACATGATTTGCAACAAATATTAAGTAACTTACTTACCTCATTTCAAGTAGGTAATAAAGTAATTCATACCTGATCATTTCAGCTCATATTATACATTCGATTACAACTTTTTGTTGCCCGATGAACCATTTGGAATTAGATAGGACAATCTAATAATCACACATATCATAAAATGCTAACATCCTAGACGTTGTCTTACATGTATCGATGCCATGGTCTTACCCACACATCACATATCAGAATCCTATGTCATGACATATGTATCCTAGCTATTCCTAAGTTCATACGGGACTTTCAGACGTAGTATCTCGGTCGAATCGAACTCACAAATATAGTTGCCAAGCTTGTATACTTTCGGCTATTATAAATATATGTTCACATATTTCATTCCAGCATATATAGTTCGCATTTAATTAAAATTAACAACGTCTATTTGCTTATAATCTTACCTCGGACGATGTAAAACGGAACGAGACGACTAGTCGACAACTTTAGTTTTCCCCCGATCCAAATCCGATTTTCTCTTTTCTTAATCTAAATTAATATAAATTAAACTTATTTAATCAAATATTCAATCAAATTCATCCAAAAACACATAAATGGACAAATTACACTTTTTCCCCTAACATTTCACATTTTTCACAATTTAGTCCTAATTACACAAAACACAAAATATGCAAAATTTCAACACACCTATGTTAGGCCGAATGTTCCTAGTGTCCAGAAAAGTCCATATATTTCATTTATTTCACATTTTGGTCCCTAAAATTATTATTTTTGCAATTTAGTCCTAATTACTCAAAATCATCAAAAAACTCCAATACAAAACATGTTAATATATCACATATCTTTTATTTTCTACCATCGAACAACAAAAACCACAAACTTTCAACAATGGAATAACTCAAAATATTGACCAAAATAAAAAATTCAAGCATGGGTCTTATAGATAACTTAGCAATGATCTCAAAAACGTAAAAATTATCAAAAACCGAGCTAGATACATACCTTGATGAGCTTAGCAAGTGATCGAACCCTTAAAGCTTTCTTTTCTTTCTTATTTTCTTTAGTTTCGATCAAAAAAATAATATGAACACCATGGCTTTAATTTTTATGTTTTATAATATATTAACTTATTAATCAAATTACATATTTAACCTTAATGATTTAATAAGAAAACCATATATTATATGCCTAATGCCATCCATTCATTTAATCAATGGGCTAATTGCAACATAAATTCTCCACATTAAAAGAACAACCACTATTCGGCCCTTTTAAAAATAACCACCAAATTTTCATTTTAACCGATTTAATCCTTTTATTTAATCGAGCACTCAAAGAAACCGGTAGACACCAATAGACACTGCGTTATGCGAAAATAAAACTCTATACTTTTAATACTGTCTCCATAAAATATCTGTTAATAAACAATTGGAACTGTAAATTGATCTGCATAAAATTGTTAATTCAAGATAAAAAGCAATTCGATAATGGGCACCAGAGATACTGGGTCTCTTGATCGTGCGGCTGGGGATGACGCGCTATTCCAAGCTATGTTGTAGATTTTGGAGAGGGTCGCTGGACCTAATATTGGATCTGAGGGCCGAGGATTAATTACAAAATGACTCCAGTCCAATGAGTTGAGCTCTTCAGGGGAGTGTCACTGGTGTTGTCCCCTAACGTGGCCAAGTATTGGATTGACGTATTGTCCCAGTCTATTTATAGACTGTACCGAAAACACTAAAGTTAAATGTGGTAGTGTTTTGGAACTAGAGTGCGCAGCGGGAACGTAGTGGTGTAGTCTGTGTTATGCAACTAATCTAATAGTTGGAAATTTCGGGGACGAAATTTCTCTAAGGAGGGGTGAATTGTATCGCCCTTAATTTTGGGCTTGGAAGTATTAGGTCTTGAGCATGGGAACAGTTAGGAATCTGCACATAAATGTTTAATTGTGTAAGAAAGTGACACAACTGTGTATCTGTTTCAATGGTTAAGTGCTTTGAATGTGTGATTGAAGTCTTGGATTCAAGCTTTGACTTGTGCAAAAATTTTGGTGCTTACTTGAATTAACCTTGTCTCTAGTCAGTAGGCTTCTTAAATAAATATAGGTATTTTATGACATAAAGTGCCTGCTGGTCTAGGGGGTAAGTGGCGTGTTACCTATGCCAGAGCACGGAGGTTCAAATTCTAGTGGGGGTAGTGGAGTGTTTTATTTTACTTCAAGTGCTGTGGAAGTGTCCTTAGTTGACCGAAACACTGAAGTGGTTGAGGGGAATTCGTATTGAGTGGTTGAAGGAGGTGTGATTATTTTGAGGAATTGGATGAGGGATTTTAGGGGAGAATCAAAAGTAGTTGTGGTGAGAGGGAGAAGTGTGCCGATTTTGAACTGTAGGCACTCAGGAATTTCAGCTTTGGTGAGTTGAGTACTCTATTTCAGGTTTGTAGCACTCGTTTTCGTTATTGTTTCAACTTGATTTTTTCTTTGCTTTCTTGTTGGTTGTCGATTCTATTATTCTTCTACTTTGCTTTTCAAGTGTACCTCCCTTGTTACCTTAGGCGGAGTATTGTGAATGAAATTTGGGTTTTCTTGGGTTTTTGTTTCTTTGTAATCAATTTATTCTTGATCATTACTTCTTCTTTTCTCTCTGTTCTCTCTCTTTTCTTGGGAGTCTATCATTCACCCTCTTCAGCATATTGTTACTTTGGTTGATCTTCATTGCTTCGCTCTCACTCGATTTTGTGGTAGTTGAACATTACTTTATTCTATCAATCTCCTCATTTTCTCTATTGCCGATTCTCTTATCCCCTTTCTTTCTTGTTGGCCTCCCTTCGATTTTTGGAACTTCTTAAGAGTAGTGGGTTTTACATTGTTAGGGAAGCGACTGAAATCTTTCCCTTACCACTCGATCAAAGGTAACTCTGTTTGTAATCATTGTGTTCAACTAGGGTATGTTGGCTTGCATTCCTTGGTGTTGGCCAAATGATTCCTTCTATAAGCTGTATGTGTTGATTCAAGCCATGCATTTAAGCAATCATAATTAATGGATTTCGTTGGTAATGCAGATATTCAACAAGGATCGTGTGATCAATCTTGGTTAGCAGTTTAAGAGGGCTAAGCCACAATTATTCAATCAAGGCAGGTATTAATGATAAGTTGGGATGGTATTAAGAGAGGTTGTTAACCCTGTTGTCAAACGACTAATAGAATGCCTTGATTGAATGTAGGTTTTGGTGACTATCTCTATTCGTAAATCGGCAAAAGCCTTAATAAGAGCCTACAACACCACATGTGTAATATCCCGAATTAGGGCCTAATCGAAATAGTGGTTTCGTGACCAAAAATCCAAGATAGAAATAATTATTTTGATGTTTATGATTTGATTGCATGATTGTGTGAAAATTTCATGATGAAATCCTATGCCTAAAGTGCTTAAATTGAAATTAGGGACTAAATCGAATAATTTGCAAAATTTGCATTCTAGGAGTTTTTAGTATGAAATTGCTTTGGAATATTAATGAGGAGGTCTTAAATAGCAATTTGACCAACTTCTAAGTCTATGGACAAAAATTGGACATGGATGGAATTTTTTTGAAAGTTTAGTAGGAAGGGCATTTTGGTCATTTAGTTATTAAAATGAATTAAAAACAAAATTAAAAGCCAGTTTTTGTCCATCTTCTTCATTAGGCCAAAATTTAAAGGGTTCTCCATAGCTAGGGTTTGTTTCAAGCTTTCAAGCTCCATAGTAAGTGATTCCAAGCCCCGTTTTTAATGTTCTTTACGTTTTTGGAATCCCGGTAGCTTGATTTAGCTTATGCTAGCAATAATTCAACCTAGTGTTTATATTTGGAAAAATACCCATAGGTGAAATTTTTGTATTTTGGTGTTTTATGATAGAATATGAGGTTTGAAATTATGTTAGACAACTTGTGCTACTCGGTTTTAAGCGAAAACGAGTAAAAAGGCTTAACCGGTAAAAATACCTAATAGTCATAAGTACATGTTAGAGTGTGAATTTGATGTTCCATAGAAGGGAAAAATGACCAGCATGTCATAAAACTTAAGAATAAGGGATGAAGTTTAATTCCCGAGCCTAGGGTAAAAGTGTAATTGTGCAAAAGTTTAGAGGAAAAAATGTAATTTTGCCAAAGTTCGTATTAAATGCTGTTTTGATGAATGTATGTATTAAATAAGATTAATTTGGCATTATAGATCAAGAGAAACGAGATTCAACTCGCGATCGAGGGAAAAATAAAATTTACGAAGAATAGGCTCAATTGCTAATAATTTTGTATCGAGGTAAGTTCATGTGTAAAAGTAGTAACAAAATTGTCATTTTGAGCAATTTTATGTTGTTTATATGATATGATGCTTAGGAATAGATTAGAATACAAGTGACATGTCACTAGGATACTTGAGTTCCGAACTCGTTGAGTTGAGTCCGAGTTCACTTATGGATACGAACGCCTGAGCTCGTTGAGTTGAGTCCAAGTTCACTTATGGGTGGGTTACATGGTAGCTTGGCTACATAAGTTCCGTAGGCTATTGAGTTTGTGTAGTTGCGGGTATGGCACTTACGTTCATGAAATCCGCGTATTCGAATTATATTCCGATGTGTTCAACGGGTGAATCTTAAGCGAATGAGAAGAATGCCTAAAATGAAGGTGACATATTGGTAAGTGTAGTGAATGAGAAAATTTGACAGGTATGTGCTTAAATACTCGGGTTGAGAACTTGGTATGATGAAATCGTAGAAAGATATTAAATGCAAATGAAACATGAATGTCTTGGTGTTGTTTATACAAATGATGTTTTATGTGGAATTTCATGATTATGTTACTTGCTATTTGCATGTGAACTTACTAAGCATCTATGCTTACCCCCTTCTTTTCATTCATTGTAGTTGTTGACAAGCCGGCTTGAGAATCGGGATAGGTCAAAGATTCGTCCACACTATCCGAAGACGTAAATTGGTAAAATGGCTTGTGTGTTTTGAATGTGGCATGTATGGAAAAATACTCACTTTGTGTAAATGATCTTATGATATGGCTATGGTTTGGCAAGAAAAGGGTTTGTAAATGATTAGCCATTGGAATGGCCAATCTAAGTCATATTTGATGTTATGTATGTTTAAAATGCTATTTAGTCCATGAAAATCTATAGTAAAGTAAAATTTGACATAAAACAGAATCTGACAGCAGCAGTGATGTAAATTTGAAAAATCACTAAAAATAGTAGAAATGGAATTAAATGATGAGTAAGCTATGAAATTGAAGCTTGATGAGCCTATTTTCATATGGATGGAACAAAATAGGTATATGAATTATATTTTGTGAGATATTTAATTTTTTGTGAAACAGGGTTAGAGTGATTTTTGGATCCCCTGTTCTGACTTTAAAAATTCACTATAAATTGTAAAAAGAAAACAATTAGGAGTTTTATCTTACATGAATGAAATCTTTATTGAGTCTAGTTTTATCAGAAACAAACAGCATAGTCATTGAAACTCTGTACAGGGAGATATTTGATTCGTAATACACAGGGTTAGAGTAGTCGAACCCTGAAACAGGGGATACTTTAACTAATAAACTGTACAAATTGGCCATACCAAAAATTCTAGAAAAAATTAGTAGATATATATATGAGTCTAGTTCCAGGAAAAATTTACAGATTTGGATTTCGAGTTTTAGAACTAGAGATATGAATTTTTAAGCAACTATGATGCAGATTGCTAGCTTGTCTTGAAATTTTAAAAATAAATTGTTTGAGCTGTTTAAGTAATGAATTAAGTCCGTTAATACCTCGTGTTCGACTCCGGTCACGGTCTCGAGTACAGGGCATTACAACATGGGTGTGCACTCTCTCGTGTGGTAGTCTGAATGCCTGAACAAGGGCATATGAACATTGAGGCCATCCATGAGTGATTTCATGGGTCAAGGCCGTTTTCAGCCATTTTGGGCCGAACTAGGCCGTGTGGGCACCATATGGGTAAACCACACGGATGTATGGAGAACGTTAGGCCAGGTTGTGTAATCCACACGACCAAGGCCATTTCTGGACTATGTGGGCCACATGGGCGTATGGGCCCACATGGGCCTGCATTAAGGGCTTTTGGCCCATTTTCACTATTTGACTGTTAAGGGTGTACGGGTCGCCCTAGACGACTGTGGACCTACTGTTGGGTTGGTAAGTATACCTAGACCACAAAAATTGATAAAATGATTGTTTAGCCCTTATGTGGTAAAATGACTATTTTGCCCTTATTAGTAAAATGACTATTTTGCCCTTATGTGGTAGAATGACTCTTTGCCCTACATATGATAAAAAATGATTGTTTTACCCTTATGTAGTAAGATG
The DNA here is from genome assembly GCF_007990345.1 of Gossypium hirsutum. Classification (NCBI taxonomy): domain Eukaryota; kingdom Viridiplantae; phylum Streptophyta; class Magnoliopsida; order Malvales; family Malvaceae; genus Gossypium; species Gossypium hirsutum. The sequence continues at coordinate 76,808,526 of NC_053430.1, read as the reverse complement.
ACTTTTTTTTCCCTATGTGAGGTATATATATACACATGTATGACCGTATTTTAGCATGTTATTTAAATTGTAATGGATACATGTATGATTCTATGATATGACATGACATGACTGTATGATGCATTGCATGGGGATGGGTTTATACTGATTGGAGAAAGTGTACTGAAAGGCTTCGAGCCTAAATTACTGGTAGCCCAACTACATATTACTGTATAGTGCCATAACCAGTGCTAATTATTGAGTGTAGCGATGGGTGGGTTGATTATATCCCCACATGGAGTGTAGGGTTGGACGGAGATAGAGTGTAGTGGCTGGATGGGTAGGATTTTTATACTGTTTAAATTGTTACTGCACTAATTACTGTTACTGCACTATTTATTGTTATTGTAATAGGCCAAGGTCCAAATACATGATTGTTTCTATATTGACATGGGGTAAAGCCTAAACTGATATTGTCACTGTTGCTAAAAAGGGCTTAGGCCCAGACTGTGCTTGTTTTCTAACTGTTGCTTATATGGGATTTCACATTAATTTTTCGTAAACTCACCCATCTATTTATCTGTATAGGTAATTTCTAGGCTTAGGCGAATCGATGCTGCGAGGAACTCAAGGGTGGCCACACAATCGCATTTACTATCATATTTGCTTTATTTTTATAAGTAATTTTATTTTGGGTATTTTTATTGTAATAAGGCCATTATGGATTTTAACTTTAATTTGGGGATTTTTATTTGCTTTGGCTTATAACTGCTAGTGATGAGAAAACTGGAGTTTTCAAAAGAAATAACATTTTTACAAAGTAAACGCAACTACGCAACAATTTTAAAAAGCTTCTGCTATAGAATGATAATTTTGGAAATGTATTATGATTTTTAAGTAAATACTTTTTGGATAGTAATGCAAGTTTCAAAAAGATAACTATTTTTCAAAAACACACAAAGAGGTTAAATATTTAGTAAGAGTTTTCATCAATATAATACTTTACGAAAAACACCCAATGTGACATCGCCAGATTTGGCCATAACGTCCAGGCCGAATTTGGGGTGTTGCATAGCATGTGAATGATGTGTGAATGTCTTGATTGTAGCTGAATTGGTTGAATGTAATTGCTTGGATTGGTGCTATGTTTTGTTGTGTAGGCGAGTGCATTAAAGGGTGAAAAAAAGGCTTGGCAAATAGCCTTATTTTTGTCCACATAGGTAGACACACATTGTCTAGGCGATGTGTGACACACTGCTTTCCCCATGGGCATCTATTCTGACCATGTGTCCCCTTCACCTTAATTGTTGCTAAATAGAATGCTCAGAATTGAGCACACAGGTAAAGACACGGGCTAGCACCTATTTTATGTAAAGTCTGCACGTATTTTATGAAAAATCTATCTTTTTAAATTGACCACACGGCCTAGCACACGGGCGTGTGACTTGGCCTGTGTCTTCAATTTGCTCTTGAGTGACAAACAGTGAGTTAAACGGGCATGTGACCCTTAAAACATGAAAAATTTTCTAAGTGTTGTAAAATTTTCCAAAGTTCCCAGTTTAGTCCCGAACCACTTCCCATGCATGTTTTGGGTCTCGTAAGTTCGTTTTAGGGATGATAAATGTATACGAAAATTTTGAAATTTGGATGGACATTTAAATCTCAGTTTTGTATGATTGCTTGTGTATAAGTCTGGTAATGCCTCGTAACCTGTTCTGGTGTTGAATACGGGTAAGGGGTGTTACATGGATATCAACCATAGTCTGGTTGGTTATGGACTAGAAATAAGTTAGTGGGAGACATGATTATTAAGAGGTTGTACACTTGGTTTTTGAAACGGAGACCGGTAAAGGAAGTAATAGAGTACTATAAAAGGGAGATATGTTATCCTTCGGGATTGTCCTTTTCTTTCTCTATTCTTTCTTCACTATCTTCACTAGTTGGGGTTGCAAGGAAGAACGATGAAAGAGCAATCTGCATGGAGAAAAGAAACTAAGTATTGTTGACCACCTCCATACATACTAACATCCAGGGTGTAAATATCACTACTAAATAAATGGAATTGAAGAGGTGTCTGCAAGCATACGAGTCAGATTGTAATATAGTTTTTACAACGAAGTAGGTAAGTACTCCAAGGATCGAGCCCAAGGAAGGCTAATACTAAATTAACTTTAACCTAAACTAAAATAGATCTAATTAGTACTTTAAATACATTATATTAGATTAAACATAAATATAGGATTTTAGGTTTTTATAATAAAGAAATAAAAATTACATAAATGAAATGAACTTCAGATATTGAAATCTAAACTTAACCAAATCTAGACATGGGTGATTAGATCGCTTCGGTGGTCATAACTAATTCCTATTCCGGGTTTCTATTCAATCAGCTAATGGTTACCCTAGCAGGATCTCTCTATCTTCAACTAAAAAAGCGAGTTGCCTAGAATTACTTATCTCTCGACCTCATAGTCCAAATGGTTTGAGGCTAAGGTGTTCACGGATAGGCCATACCAATTTTGGGTTAATTCCCACCTAAATGAATTTCTAAGGTTGTCAGTGTAACAACCCGTTTTCAGTGAAATCGGAACAGTGGTTTTGAGACCACAAATCTGATGTGAAAATATTTATTTTATTATTTTAATATCTATAACAAGCTAGTATTTTCGTATAAAAATTTTGTTAAGAAATATTACCGTTTGTATGCTTAATTTGGGAAAAAAAGGACTAATTTGCAAAAGTTGCAAAACTTGAGTTCTATAAACTGAAGGGACTGAATAGCTATGAAATTATATGTTTAGAGGGCTTATGTTGTAAATAGACCATTGATATTTTGATTGGACAATTATGGCCATTAAAAATTAAATTTTAAAGATTTAGTTATAAGGTTATTTTAGTAAATTAATAAATACATGTTAGTAAAATAATTAAGAAACAAAGGTCATTATCTTTCTATGTTCATCTTCAACAGAAATTAGGCATAAGAAAAGCCATTGAAGAAGCTTTACCATTCGGCCATATCTCATACTTGCATGGTATGATTTTTCGTCTCATTTTTAATAATTTCTATGTTTTTGGAGTCGTAGCTTAATCTAGCTAGCCTAGGGACTAATTTGAAAAACTTGTAACACCCCTTACCCGTATCTTACGTAGGGACAAGGTTCAAGGCGTTACCGGACTTAAACATAAACATCCATACAAACTAGGCCATAAAATTTGGTCCAAATCAAATTCATCCAATCACATGCATATCGTTGCTTATACGGGCACACGAGACCCAAAACATACGTTGGGAGTGGCTCGGGACTAAACCAAAAACTTTTGGAACTTTTACTACACTTAGAAAGTTTTCATACTTTAGAGAGTCACATGCCCATGTGGGTAGGCCATGTGGTCATGCCCTCAACCCTATGGCTTGGGACACGCCCTTGTCCTCAGCCTGTGTAACTCTCTGTTTATGACGTCATGAACAATTTGGGGTCACACGGCCAAGTCACACGTCCATGTCTTGGGGCTGTGTCCATCACACAGCTGAGACACATGGTCGTGTCTCTACCCCTATAGCCAAGGAAATGGCTATTTACCAAGCCATTTGCCACCCTCATTTGCACACTCGCATACACACTTTGTGACAGCCCAAAATTGACCCTAGTCGAGAAGTGGTTTCGGGACCACAAGACCGAGTCGTAAAAATAATTACTTGCTATATTTTATGCTTATTATGTGTGAACATGAGTATGTGGAAGTTTCACTCCCTAATTTTACCAATTGCATGAGAAATTATTAATTGGGATCAATTTGAGACATTGTAAACATATGATAGTCTAATTCAAATGGTCTATTAGTGCATGTACCAAAAAGAGTGGTTTTGCATGTCAAATTGCCCAAAAGATGATGGGTGGCCGGCCAAGGAGTGATAATGCTCCACTCATTCTAATTTAAAATGTTTCTTTGGTGAACAAATGATGGGATTAATAATAGAAAAGGGAACAAAAAAAAAACGGGTGTCATACTTGCCATCACCTAGCCGAAAAACCAAGAAAAAGAAGGGGAGAAAAGAACTTGGGAGGGATTCGGCCATTGCTTGCCTAGGGAGAGTGTTTGATGTTGTGGCATGAAAAATAAGGGAGTTTGAATGCTTAACAAGGAGGGAAGAAGGAGTGTTCATATTTTCTTTCTTTTGCAATTGTTCTAACTAGAGGAAGAAGGGGAAACAAGATTCGGCCAAGGTGGTCCTTTAGACCAAGGTATGTTTAATGTTGTCTTAGAGATGCATGCATGTTTTAAATAGCCCATGTTCAAACCTTGAATCTTGTTGATAACATGAGCAATCGGTCATGAGAAAGTGTTCAAGGAATGGTTGTTGTTCATGTTATTTGGATGAGAAATGGTGAGTTTTGTTGTTTCATGTTAAAGTTAGGTGAATGATGATAGAGGAGTGGTTGAACTATAAAAAAAAAGAGAAGAATCGGCTACCTTGTTATGAGCTAGGGCCGAATGTGAGTTGGTTGTGTTTGAACATTACATGCTTGGTAGAATGGTGGATGAAGATGCCGATTGTATGTTGGATTGATAGAGTCTTCAAATTGATTTTATGTGTGTATGCATGACCGAATATACGTGGTCACATGAGTAAGGAAGTGAGTTATTTGATATGTGGTAAAAGTTAGGTACTAAATCGAAGGTTGCTAAAAATTGCCATTTCTTAGCCGAATATGTGCTTGATCAATGAAGGAATTGTTGAAGAATATAGGTGAACTTGGTGAGAGCAATCGGCCTAGTGTATAAATGATATGAAGATTTTAGGAAATTGTTTTGGTTAGGTGCATGTATGATTAAGTATATTCGGCAATATACTTAAGGTGGGTACATGATATTACATTATAATTATTGAGCTTAAGTATATGGATATGTGTATATGTGGTCATATAATGACGTTTTGGTTTGAAAAATTTAATGATGTGTGATTGCCGAATGTGATAAATAAATTCATGTTATTGGGTTAAATATTGAATACTCTTATTTGTATTATTTAAGCTCAAGAACCTAAAGGAGAGGCGTCCAACAAGGGGAAATCGAAGGTCATCGAGTAGCCGACTCGGAATTATTTTACCCAACATAAAGTAAGTCATTAAGCATGTAGTTGGTATTATTTCAATGGTCATAATGTTATGTATTGATGCTGAATGGAATGAATAAATGTACATATATATATGCATGTACGTATGTGATGATGAAATTGTTGAATGAAAGAGAAGAGGTAAGATGTAATGAGTTGTTGATCTCGGCACTAAACGTGCGGGATAACCATTTATGACCATGAGATTGGCGCTAAGTGCGCGGGATTAAATTGTACAGCACTAAGTGTGCGATTCGACTATGTTGCACTAAGTGTGCGAAATGAATATGATGCACTAAGTGTGCGAATTGACCATGCGGCACTAAGTGTGCGAGTCTGACTATGTAGCACTAAGTGTGCGATTTGATTACGTGGCACTAAGTGTGCGAGTTGATTATATAGCACTGAGTGTGCGGGCTCAATATACATTCGTGAATCATTATGGACACTATGTGTGCGACACTATTGAGTCGATCGCGGACAGCGGATCGGGTAAGTGTCTTGAGTACATGGCTAATATGTGCTATGCTTATACTTGGTGTTGAGCTCGGTAAGTTGAACCTATGTGACAACTATACTTGAAGTCACGTACATAAAAATTTATCGTAGGATGGGTGAAAGGCCGTTTTGTTGTTTGATTGTAACGAAAATAAATTGATTTATGAAAAGGCTTCAATGTCTTATTGATGAGTATATGAATTGTGAATGCATGAATTGATATGAAATTGAATCGATAGGTTGGAGGATCTATGGCATGGTTCGGTATGGATGGAGTAAATTGTCTCATTCCATTTTGTTCCTCTTGTGATAATGTTATTGATGTATAGTAGAGCATTGCTTATGACTTACTGAGTTATAAACTCACCCGGTGTTTCCTTGTCACCCATTATAGGTTGCTTGGACTCATCAATTTTTGCAGGGTCGGGCCGTCGTCGAAGTCATCACACCGGATAGCAAGTTTTGGTACCTTCTTCTTAGTGTGCTTAGAAGATCATTTTGGCATGTATAAGCTAGTACGTTGTGTTAGAATTATGGCATGTAAACTTTAAGCCATGCGAAAATGGCACGAATGTTCGATTGAGTTGGATCAAGGGTAGGCATGAAATGGACCTAGTTACTTTCGTAACAGATGCTGGCAGCAGCAGTGTCATGAGATTGAAAAATCACTAAAAATAGTAGGAGTGGAATTAATTGATGAATAAATTATGTAATCGAAGCTCGACGAGTCTGCTTTCATGAGGAAGTAACGAAAAGATCATATGGGCAGTATATTAAGAGATAATCAGATTCTTGTGGGACAGGGCCAGAACGGTTTCTGGATTCCCTGCTCCGACTTTGGAAATTCATTATAAATTAACCAGAGATAATTAGGGGTCGTACCATATATGTACAGATTCCTCTCTGAGTCTAGTTTTCATAGAAACAAACGGCACCAGTATTGAAGCCCCGTGCAGGGAGATATTCAAGTCGTAATAGGCAAAGGTCAGTGTAGTCGACCCCTGCAACTTGGGGAACTTTGACTAATAAACTGTACTAATTGGCCCGACCAAAAATTCTAGAAAAAAATACATAGATGGGAACATGAGTCTAGTTTCTGGAAAAAATTACGAAACTGATTTTCGAGTTACGAAACTCAAGATATGATTTTTAAAACAACTAGTACACAGATTGGGCAGTGTCTGGAAAATAAATTTTGTAAGGGGTTAAAGCCAGTTAACACCTCGTGTTCGACTCCGGTGTTGGTTTCGGGTTCGGGGTGTTACATTTTATTGGTATCAGAGCTATGGTTTAGTCGGTTCTAGGACTACCATAGCACGTATGAGTCTAGCTATACATGCCATAATGTTAATGTTTAAAAGGGTGATGACTTCTGACGGTTGAAATGTTTTTGTCTTGATTAGTAAATGGATCCCGGTGAGGAAAGAACCCTAGCGGATGACGTTGAGAGCGTAGCGGCTGCTCCTGCACAAGGGACGCCGCCTGTTGAACCTCAGTCATCTGCGAATAATCAAGGTGAGGGGGCTAAACAAGCCTTCTTTACCATGATGAATGAGTGGGTCGCGCAGTATGCCCGAGCCAACCCGGCTGTCCAACAATTCCCAAATTTGAATAATCCACCCCAAGAGCCTGTAATGCCATCAGTCGCTGATCCTGTGAGGCTGAGTAAGCCACCGGTAGACTTGATTAGGAAGCGTGGGGCCGAGGAGTTCAAGGCCATAGTAACTGATGATGCCGAAAGGGCCGAGTTCTGGCTTGATAACACCATTCGGGTGTTCGATGAATTGTCATGCACACCCGATGAATGTCTAAAATGTGCTGTATCTTTGTTGCGAGACTCAGCCTACTATTGGTGGAGGACCTTGATTTCCATAGTCCCGAACGAGCGAGTAACTTGGGACTTCTTTCAAACGGAATTCCGGAAGAAATTTATTAGCCAGCGGTTCATTGATCAGAAGCGTAAGGAGTTCTTGGAACTTAAGCAAGGCCGTATGACTGTATCCGAATACGAACATGAAATCGTAAGACTTAGTAGGTATGCCCGGGAGTGTGTAGCTGATGAGATTGCTATGTGCAAAAGATTCGAGGAAGGATTGAATGAAGATTTAAAGCTACTAATGGGTATTTTGGAAATAAAGGAATTCGTAACACTAGTCGAACGAGCCTGCAAGGCGGAGGAACTTGGAAAGGAGAAGAGGAAGGCTGAATTTGAAGCTAGAGATTACTGGTAAAGCTCCGTTCTCAGCTGTAAAGAAGTTCAAGGAGGACATTAATAAGTCGAGGGCGACTGCGGGAATTTCCATCAGGGCAAGACCATCGATGGGCTCCCGAGCTACTTCGGTAGCTAGTGTGGGCAATAATCGTCATGAGAAACCTGAATGTCCCCAATGTGGAAGACGACACCTAGGTGAATGTTGGGGCAAGTCTACTAGCAGGGCCTGTTACGGGTGCGGTTCGAAGGACCATCTCATTAGAGATTGCACGGAGCTGGATGAGACGAATAAGATTCAAGGTGCAAGACCTAGTGGAGTGACATCTAGAGGTAGACCACCGAGAATTTTGGAGGCAGGGGTGGTAGTCAGAGGGGGCTTCTGATACGGCCGATCGCGCCGAGAGCCGTGCTCCTGCTAGAGCATATGCCATTCGCGTACGAGAGGAGGCATCCTCCCCCGACGTCATCACTGGTACCTTCACTCTCTTTGATACTAATGTGATTGCATTGATTGACCCTGGTTCTACTCATTCATATGTATGCGAAACCTTAGCAACCAGTAAGACTCTACCTGTTGAGTCTACTGAGCTCGTAGTTCGAGTATCAAACCCTTTGGGCCAATGCGTACTTGTTGATAAAGTGTGTAAGAGATGCCCTCTAATAATCCGAGAATCCTGTTTTCCGGCTGATTTGATGCTTTTGCCGTTCGACGAGTTTGATGTTATTCTTGGTTTGGATTGGTTAACCGCGCATGATGCGGTTGTAAATTGCAAAAGCAAGACTATCGACTTGAGGTGCGCAAATAACGAAATAATCCGAGTTGAGTCTGCGGACTTAAGGGGGTTGCCAGCTGTAATATCAACAATGTTGGCCCAGAAATATGTAAGGAAAGGGTGCGAAGCATACCTCGCGTATGTACTTGATGACAAGGAGTTAGAAAAGAAACCCGAATCGGTGCCGGTGGTCTGTGAATACCCGGATGTTTTTCCTGAAGAGTTACCGGGTTTGCCACCTGTTCAGGAGGTAGAGTTTGGTATTGAGCTTGTACCTGGAACTACGCCTATTTCGATCGCTCCATATCGTATGGCACTAACCGAGTTGAAAGAGTTGAAAGCTCAGTTGCAAGAATTGACGGATAGAGGTTTCGCTCGACCGAGTTTCTCGCCTTTGGGTGCACCAGTATTGTTCGTGAAAAAGAAGGACGGAACCATGAGGTTGTGCATTGATTATCGTCAACTGAATAAAGTGACGATAAAGAATAAGTATCCGTTACCGCGTATTGATGATCTGTTCGATCAATTAAAGGGAGCATCGGTGTTTTCAAAGATAGATTTGAGATCGGGTTATTATCAGTTGCGGATTCGAGATTCGGACGTACCCAAAACTGCTTTCAGAACGAGGTACGGTCACTACGAGTTCTTAGTGATGCCGTTTGGGCTCACTAATGCCCCTGCGGTGTTTATGGATTTGATGAATCGGATCTTCAGGCCGTATTTGGATCGGTTCGTAGTTGTGTTTATTGATGACATCTTTGTCTATTCAAGAGATGAGACCGAACATGCTGAGCATCTGAGGCAAGTGTTGCAAATTTTGCGGGATAAGCAGTTATATGCTAAGTTCAGTAAGTGTGAGTTCTGGTTAAGAGAGGTTAGCTTCTTGGGTCATGTGGTATCCGCATCGGGTATTCGAGTTGACCCGAGCAAAATTTCAGCCATACTTAACTGGAAGCCTCCGAGAAATGTTACCGAAGTCCGGAGCTTTCTAGGGCTCGCCGGTTACTACCGACGATTTGTCAAAGGTTTCTCGATGATAGCCACACCAATGACGAAGCTACTTCAGAAGGATGTTAAGTTCGAATGGACGGAGAAATGTCAGAAAAGCTTCGATCAACTGAAAACTCATCTGACTGAAGCTCCAATTTTGGTGCAACCCGAATCGGGTAAGGAGTTTGTCGTTTATAGTGACACATCCCTACTTGGGTTGGGTTGCGTATTGATGCAAGAAGGTCAAGTTGTGGCCTATGCGTCAAGACAATTGAAGCCACACGAGAGAAATTATCCGACCCATGATCTCGAACTAGCCGCCATTGTGTTTGCACTAAAAATATGGCGACATTATTTGTTTGGCGAGAAGTGCCATGTGTTTTCGGATCACAAAAGTCTCAAATATTTGATGACTCAACGAGACTTGAATCTGCGACAAAGACGTTGGCTTGAGTTGTTGAAGGATTACGAGCTTGTCATTGATTACCACCCGGGAAAGGCTAATGTGGTTGCGGACGCCTTAAGCCGGAAATCATTGTTTGCTTTGCGAGCGATGAATGTACACTTGTCTGTTCTACCTGACAATGTGTTAGCAGCTGAATTAAAAGCCAAACCGTTATTGACTCATCAAATTCGTGAAGCTCAGAAAGTTGATGATGAATTGGTTGCAAAGCGAGCTGAGTGTGTTCCGAACAAGGAATCGGAGTTTCAGATTGATGATGATGGTTGTTTGAGGTTTAGAAGTTGTTTGTGCGTTCCAAGGAATTCGGAACTCATTCCGATGATACTGAACGAAGCCCATTGTAGCCGAATGTCAATTCACCCGGGGAGCACGAAAATGTACAACGACTTGAAACGTCGGTTTTGGTGGCATGGTATGAAGCGAGACATCTCCGACTTTGTTTCGAGATGTTTAATATGTCAACAAGTGAAAGCGGAACATCAAGTGCCTTCAGGATTACTTCAGCCGATCATGATACCCGAGTGGAAATGGGACCGAGTCACAATGGACTTTGTGTCCGGACTGCCATTGTCCGCAAGTAAGAAGGATGCGATTTGGGTTGTCGTTGATAGGCTGACTAAGTCGGCTCACTTTATCCCCGTACGTACGGATTTTTCATTGGATAAACTAGCCGAATTGTATGTTACTCAGATTGTGAGATTACATGGAGTACCTATTTCTATCGTGTCGGATAGAGATCCGAGATTCACCTCGCGATTTTGGAAGAAATTGCAAGAAGCTTTGGGTACCAAGCTGCATTTTAGCACAACTTTTCATCCACAAACCGATGGTCAATCCGAGCGGATAATTCAGATACTTGAGGATATGTTGAGATGTTGCATCCTCGAGTTTAGCGGTACATGGGAACGGTATTTACCCTTGATCGAATTCGCTTACAACAATAGTTTCCAATCAAGTATTAAGATGGCACCTTACGAGGCTTTGTACGGTCGTAAATGCCGTACGCCATTGTTTTGGACCGAGCTCGGTGAAAGTAAAATTTTCGGAGTTGATTTGATTAGAGATGCCGAACAGAAGGTAAAGGTAATCCGTGAAAGTCTGAAGGTAGCCACAGATCGTCAGAAATCGTATGCGGATCTGAAACGGAAGGACATTGAATATCAGGTGGGAGATAAAGTGTTCCTTAAAGTTTCGCCTTGGAAAAAGGTACTTAGGTTTGGCCGTAAAGGCAAGTTGAGCCCGAGATTCATTGGGCCGTACGAAATCTCTGAACGAGTGGGGCCGGTTGCATATAGATTGATTTTGCCCCCTGAACTTGAAAGGATACACGATGTCTTTCATGTTTCGATGCTTCGACGCTATAGGTCTGATCCTTCACACATAATTAGTCCGTCGGAGGTTGAAATTCGAGCCGATATGAGTTATGAAGAAGAGCCGATGTGTATCCTAGCTCGTGAAGTGAAGGAGTTACGGAACAAAAGGGTTCCGTTAGTAAAGGTGTTATGGCTCAAACACGGGATCGAGGAAGCTACTTGGGAAACCGAGAGTTCGATGAAAGAACGATACCCAAACCTATTTACCGGTAAGCTTTTCGGGGACGAAAATTTCTTAAGGGGGGGAGAGTTGTGACAGCCCAAAATTGACCCTAGTCGAGAAGTGGTTTCGGGACCACAAGACCGAGTCGTAAAAATAATTACTTGCTATATTTTATGCTTATTATGTGTGAACATGAGTATGTGGAAGTTTCACTCCCTAATTTTACCAATTGCATGAGAAATTATTAATTGGATCAATTTGAGACATTGTAAACATATGATAGTCTAATTCAAATGGTCTATTAGTGCATGTACCAAAAAGAGTGGTTTTGCATGTCAAATTGCCCAAAAGATGATGGGTGTCCGGCCAAGGAGTGATAATGCTCCACTCATTCTAATTTAAAATGTTTCTTTGGTGAACAAATGATGGATTAATAATAGAAAAGGGAACAAAAAAAATGGGTGTCATACTTGCCATCACCTAGCCGAAAAACCAAGAAAAAGAAGGGGAGAAAAGAACTTGGGAGGGATTCGGCCATTGCTTGCCTAGGGAGAGTGTTTGATGTTGTGGCATGAAAATAAGGGAGTTTGAATGCTTAACAAGGAGGGAAGAAGGAGTGTTCATATTTTCTTTCTTTTGCAATTGTTCTAACTAGAGGAAGAAGGGGAAACAAGATTCGGCCAAGGTGGTCCTTTAGACCAAGGTATGTTTAATGTTGTCTTAGAGATGCATGCATGTTTTAAATAGCCCATGTTCAAACCTTGAATCTTGTTGATAACATGAGCAATCGGTCATGAGAAAGTGTTCAAGGAATGGTTGTTGTTCATGTTATTTGGATGAGAAATGGTGAGTTTTGTTGTTTCATGTTAAAGTTAGGTGAATGAGGATAGAGGAGTGGTTGAACTATAAAAAAAAAAAGAGAAGAATCGGCTACCTTGTTATGAGCTAGGGCCGAATGTGAGTTGGTTGTGTTTGAACATTACATGCTTGGTAGAATGGTGGATGAAGATGCCGATTGTATGTTGGATTGATAGAGTCTTCAAATTGATTTTATGTGTGTATGCATGACCGAATATACGTGGTCACATGAGTAAGGAAGTGAGTTATTTGATATGTGGTAAAAGTTAGGTACTAAATCGAAGGTTGCTAAAATTGCCATTTCTTAGCCGAATATGTGCTTGATCAATGAAGGAATTGTTGAAGAATATAGGTGAACTTGGTGAGAGCAATCGGCCTAGTGTATAAATGATATGAAGATTTTAGGAAATTGTTTTGGTTAGGTGCATGTATGATTAAGTATATTCGGCAATATACTTAAGGTGGGTACATGATATTACATTATAATTATTGAGCTTAAGTATATGGATATGTGTATATGTGGTCATATAATGACGTTTTGGTTTGAAAAATTTAATGATGTGTGATTGCCGAATGTGATAAATAAATTCATGTTATTGGGTTAAATATTGAATACTCTTATTTGTATTATTTAAGCTCAAGAACCTAAAGGAGAGGCGTCCAACAAGGGGAAATCGAAGGTCATCGAGTAGCCGACTCGGAATTATTTTACCCAACATAAAGTAAGTCATTAAGCATGTAGTTGGTATTATTTCAATGGTCATAATGTTATGTATTGATGCTGAATGGAATGAATAAATGTACATATATATATGCATGTACGTATGTGATGATGAAATTGTTGAATGAAAGAGAAGAGGTAGATGTAATGAGTTGTTGATCTCGACACTAAACGTGCGGGATAACCATTTATGACCATGAGATTGGCGCTAAGTGCGCGGGATTAAATTGTACAGCACCAAGTGTGCGATTCGACTATGTTGCACTAAGTGTGCGAAATGAATATGATGCACTAAGTGTGCGAATTGACCATGCGGCACTAAGTGTGCGAGTCTGACTATGTAGCACTAAGTGTGCGATTTGATTACGTGGCACTAAGTGTGCGAGTTGATTATATAGCACTGAGTGTGCGGGCTCAATATACATTCGTGAATCATTATGGATACTATGTGTGCGACACTATTGAGTCGATCGCGGACAGCGGATTGGGTAAGTGTCTTGAGTACATGGCTAATATGTGCTATGCTTATACTTGGTGTTGAGCTCGGTAAGTTGAACCTATGTGACAACTATACTTGAAGTCACGTACATAAAAATTTATCGTAGGATGGGTGAAAGGCCGTTTTGTTGTTTGATTGTAACGAAAATAAATTGATTTATGAAAAGGCTTCAATGTCTTATTGATGAGTATATGAATGTGAATGCATGAATTGATATGAAATTGAATCGATAGGTTGGAGGATCTATGGCATGGTTCGGTATGGATGGAGTAAATTGTCTCATTCCATTTTGTTCCTCTTGTGATAATGTTATTGATGTATAGTAGAGCATTGCTTATGACTTACTGAGTTATAAACTCACCCGGTGTTTCCTTGTCACCCATTATAGGTTGCTTGGACTCATCAATTTTTGCGGGGTCGGGCCGTCGTCGAAGTCATCACACCGGATAGCAGTTTTGGTACCTTCTCTTAGTGTGCTTAGAGATCATTTTGGCATGTATAGCTAGTACGTGTGTTAGAATTATGGCATGTAAACTTTAAGCCATGCGAAAATGGCACGAATGTTCGATTGAGTTGGATCAAGGGTAGGCATGAAATGGACCTAGTTACTTTCGTAACAGATGCTGGCAGCAGCCAGTGTCATGAGATTGAAAATCACTAAAAATAGTAGGAGTGGAATTAATTGATGAATAAATTATGTAATCGAAGCTCGACGAGTCTGCTTTCATGAGGAAGTAACGAAAAGATCATATGGGCAGTATATTAAGAGATAATCAGATTCTTGTGGGACAGGGCCAGAACGGTTTCTGGATTCCCTGCTCGACTTTGGAAATTCATTATAAATTAACCAGAGATAATTAGGGGTCGTACCATATATGTACAGATTCCTCTCTGAGTCTAGTTTTCATAGAAACAAACGGCACCAGTATTGAAGCCCCGTGCAGGGAGATATTCAAGTCGTAATGGGCAAGGTCAGTGTAGTCGACCCCTGCAACTTGGGGAACTTTGACTAATAAACTGTACTAATTGGCCTGACCAAAATTCTAGAAAAAAATACATAGATGGGCACATGAGTCTAGTTTCTGGAAAAAATTACGAAACTGATTTTCGAGTTACGAAACTCAAGATATGATTTTTAAAACGACTAGTACACAGATTGGGCAGTGTCTGGAAAATAATTTTGTAAGGGGTTAAAGCCAGTTAACACTCGTGTTCGACTCCGGTGTTGGTTTCGGGTTCGGGGTGTTACACACTTTCAATGGAACTACCAACACAACCATAATCAAGGCTTAAACATATCAAAACAATTATTTACTGTTCATAACAAAACTGTCCAATTGATCATGGTAACTAAATTATTTATATCTTGAGTACAGAACTCTAAATAAGATCTGCTTGATGTTTCTAAAAATAAACTCAAGTATATTCCTACCATAAAATTTAGAATTTATGTTTAGCAATAAGTATATTAAATCTTCAAATCCGTCCCTGTTCTGCTGTTTGACAGTTTCGACCTTCTTCACTAAGATTAATTATCTTTTAGTATGGGATTCAGATGATGTTGCCGTTTGTTTCTCTTGAATTAGACTCCTTTTGAAATTAAAAATATAATTTAAACCCCCAAGTATTTTTAATGATTTTCAAATTCAGAATAGGGGAACTCGAAATCATTCTGACCTGTCTCATAGAAATTCAAATATCTCATAAAATGAAATTCTTTTGCTTACACCGTTTCTTCTATGCAAAACTGTACTCAATAAGATTTAATTTAATATTTTATTAAACCTCTAATTCGATTTCCATATTTTTGGTGATTTTTCAAGTTGTACTACTGTTGCTGTCCAAAACTGTTTTAATGCTAATTTTACTATTTCATGATTCCCTTGTACTAACTTTCATTAACATACCATTATAAACCACATCACACAATGACATTAGTATAGGCATATGAGTAATTAATATGCTTGCAACCCATTAGCCAATATAGCCAATTTATATGGCTACATACCAAATCAAATCCTTATTCATTACAAGCCAATATATTTGGCCATATCATAATGACACATACACAAAACTGGACTAAGTCCCTGTACATGCCATAGACTCAAAGGTTTGCGTTCATTTACCCAACATGATAGTTTGATAGTGTGATAGAATCTCCGACGATCTCCAACTCGAGCTAGCTGAATAAACCTATAAGAAGTGGGGAAAGAAAAGGGAGTAAGCTTCAAAGCTTAGTAAGTTCATATGTAAATAGGAACAACTATTAGCGTTGATTTACTTTATTCATCCATGATGATACTATTATTCAATTTGCATTAAATCCCATGATTACCACTTACTCATTCATAATGCTTACTCTTTATCTTACACACACTAATTATATATCTTGTCCATTAGTCTTGCAACCATAAGCTCCCCATTATAGCATATCACATTATTACCAAGTTATTTCAATTTTCTTAACAACACGCAAATCATTACGAGTAATTATAATTTCAACATATAGCTTAACAATCTTTCACATATCTATTGAATCACAACTTAGTATATACACTGTACTGTATCCCAACTCAATTAGGCTCATAAGCCTAACACATGTTATTTTCCAAATCTTATCATACATCCATTTATCATATTGTAGATCATTAGTCACATGACTTCAATATTTCACAAGCATAACTTTCTCGTATGCATTCTTACCACATATTCATAGTATATGACCTTTACTCATGGGTTATAGTACCTACCTGTACTACTTGTAGCCATTCTATTTTCCTCATCTTACTTACTTGTCACATATTACTGATTTACCATTGACACTTGGGAAACTATCGGATACACAGAAAGCTTGCACATGTGCCTATTGTAGCACTTACACCTTATATCATTCAACATTACTAGCTATCAGCTATCCAGGCCTACTTACACAAGCTGACGTTAGGACTAACTACATGGGCTCTCACACACTGACAAGTACTCGCAACACATGTGGGCTACCTAGCCACCGGCATAGAACATACAAGACCAGCACCCGAATTCACATAGTCACATTACACTATCTCATGAGCTCTAATCCATGTTCCTGGACATGTACATTGTATCTTAAACTATTCCTAGTTCAAACGGATTTTCTCGTTTCACATATTATTGAACTCGTTCAATGTCATGCTCATAGACTATAAATCGTTCATACACTTGTCATACAATTAATCTAGTGACTCATACATTAGTAAAAATTAGAACATGTATATCTTTCATTATTTACATGAACTTCCTCGACACAGAAATAGCAATAGGACCTATCATCATTACTTGTTTTCCCGTTCTAGGTTGAACCTCATTTTCTTTGATTATAACTCCATTTAGTTATTTATTGTTATTATTCATTGTGACCCAAAAATATATTATGGCAAATTATGTTTTTGCCCCTAAGCTCGTAAAAGAATTTATTCAATTTCTTTGTACTTAGTGTGTCGACCTTCATAACTATAACAACATTTCCACTAGAACACACTTTTACTACATATTTTATTACTTTTACAATTTAGTCCTTTTAAGCTTTTCACCGAAAATCACTTAGCCAAAAGTTGTTTCTCCAACCATAACATGCATAATCTACCATTAAATCAAATGGGCAATTTCATAATGGTTCAACCATACTTCATCTAACTCAATAAATGGTTAGAATAGGTAGATCATGTTACGGATTTCAAAACGGGCCAAGAACGACTACATTCGGCTTGGAGCTTGGAAAACCCTAGCCATGGTTTCTTCTGTAAATGGCCAAGGAAGAAGATGGACAGAAATTTGGCTTTTATTTTGTTTTTTATTCTTTTAATAAGCCAAGCCCCTAACTATTTTCTATTTCACCTTTTCATGTCCATTTTTGTCAAAAATTAACCAATGGTCTAATTACCATTTAAGAACTTCAATTTAAAATTTCATAACAATTGGACACCTCTAACATGTAGAACTCAACTTTTGCACTCTTTACAATTTAGTCTTTTTACTAAATTGAGTGCCAAATGTCAAAAATTTCAAACGAAATTTTCACAAAATCATTCTGTGAAATTGTAGCCCATAAAATATAATAAAAATAAATTTTTCCTCGTCAAATTTCTGGTCCCGAAACCACTATTTCGACTAGGCCCCAAATCGGGTTGTTATAAAACTGTTAGAGGTCTAGGGTCTTTCCATGAATGAATACATGTTTTTGTGATGTTTAATGGAAAAAATAAACATTTTTGTTAGATAAAAAACTTTTTTAAAGTGATTTTTGTTGAAATGTCAATTTGGGGTTAAATTGGAAAATGTAAAATATTCATGGTGTAATTTATGAAATAATGAATTTTTAGATTGTATTTAGATCGATTTATTGTGGTATTCATCAATGATATCTTGATTTACTCTCGAAATGAGATTGAGATGTCATGCATTTGAGAATTGTATTGCAAACCTTGCGTGAAAATCAGTTATTTGCCAAGTTTAGCAAATGTGAATTTTGGCTCTGGGAAGTCAGCTTTTTGCTACATACTATATCAATCAATAGCATTAGAGTTGATCTGAGAAAATATTCAGTTGTTGTTGATTGGAAACCTCTGAGGAATGTATCCGAAGTTAGAAGCTTTCTAGGATTAGTCGAGTATTACAGAAGATTCATCAGGGATCCTCGATGATTGCTACGCCAATGATGAGACTATTACAAAAAGATGTGAAATTTGAGTTGTCTGAGAAATGCTAGCAAAGTTTCAATCAGTAGAAATCATTGCTGACTAAGGCACTAGTGTTAGTTCAACCTGAATTGGGTAAAGGATCTGTGATTTTTAGTGATGCATCTTTAAATGGTTTAGGATGTGTTTTAATGCAGGAAGGCAAAGTGATAGCTTATGCTTCTAGACA